>NW_012105298.1:1145120-1147377 GCF_000951045.1 Mandrillus leucophaeus
AAGCATGGTGCTCAGGGTTTTAAATGCATAGAGGGAGTGGACATACATAAAGCTCATATATCCCAAGATTTTTAGATTATAAGAGGTGAGGTCCCCAAAACAAAATGTACAAATCTCTACAAGTCAAAAAAGACATGCTACTTGTTCTCCTTGTCTTCATTTTGCGGTTTTTACCTAACTAGAGTCAAGGATTCCACAATTCACAGAGTTAATAGAGGCAATACTCCTTGAAGTTAATTCCTTACTGAAGAAAGTGTCTAGCAGTGCTTTGTTACATGACAATCCTATCAAGTGAATAACCCCATATGAAGGTTTTTCATCATCTCTCTTCATAAGTGGCACACTATATAGGGGCGGCCAGAAATGTAATTGAGGTAAGAGAATAGGTGTCGTTTTAAAAACTAACATTCTTTTTAACGAGTCATCAAATGGAAACTGTCCATGAGTTGCACATCATTTCAAACATCTCAACAACTAAAACTGGAGCACGCTTAAACTCTCTGCCCACCACAGGCACAATGTTATATGACTTGTATTTGTGCATACAGACTCACTCATGCTTGCACACCTCCACACAAACAAAAGCCATACATACAAAACACTTACGATATTTTGGTAAGTGTGGAAGGGTGGGCTAGAGAGTGGTTGCTAATAAAGATAATAATCTCGGCCACTCCTTCCCTTATGGAGTCCCTTACCAGTAATTTGACAGAATACTGACATTACCCCCTGGTCACTAGTGTATAAATTTAACTATATGTTATGCCAAATGATCTAGTAAACAAAATCTTTATCTCAAAGATTACCAGGCAGTGCTCTCTCTCTCTCTCTCTCTCTCTCCCCTCACTCTCGCACTCTCTCTGTTGCTAATACACAAAACCTTACATGTTCTTCCCCTAGCCCCTATAATATTATATATTATAATGTGTTCACTTCCTCTATGTCAGTCTTTCTCACTAGAATCTTAAAACAGTTTTCAACATGTGGAAGGTGAACCATAGATCTTCTTTAATGAACAAACACATAACTGCCAGGTCAGCAGTATATTCACACTAATATACCCGAATAAAGTACCATGTTACTTTGTTACATCTGCCTGAGCAATCAGAACCAGTTCTCTGTACTGAGCTTCCCACAAAGTGTCCTCATTCAATCCCAAATTTCTTGAAGCAACGAGAATGTAATGAATACACCGCAGTCATTCAATAAATATTTTTGATGTAAATGAAGGAATGAATGGATGGAAGTGTGTTAACCATGAGAGGGCAGCCACCCATTGCTGTTGTTCGTTCCTAGCCTGAGACTGATTTATTCTCTCACATGAATCAGGCCTAGGATAAGGCAGAGGTTAAAGGGAGAGACTGGGCTCTGGGCCACACATTGTGGGCCTTTGCGTGACCTGAGACATGGCATGCTGAAACAAAAGTGAGCTCCAAGACCAGGCAGGCCATGTATTTAGGTATCACACAAAACGGAGAGGAACCCAGGAATGTGAAAGAAAGGAAAGCAGGGATCCAGACACGAAGATTCAGAACTGGAGTGTGTCCCTGAGTAGGTGAAGAAAGTGACAGCTGCTCCCTACAAGAGTCTGTGTCTCAGTCTTCTTGGAGCAGGTGGAACCGAAGTCCTCAGAACCAAATCCAACAGCAGTTACATAGGTCATAAAAAACAGTCCTGGATATGTTAATTAGGGCCACAAACTCAGATGTGTCCTGGAATCAGACAAGTAATATAATGAATGGAAGCAGACCTGTGACAGAAAATTTGGACTGATGGGACCTGGGGTGGAAAAGGGAACTCCTGCCCTGCATTTTAAGCTTTTGACATTAGTGTGCCATTTGCAGCCTGTACTTTTTGACTCTGGCAAAATGCTGGGTTGCGTGTGAATTATAGAAATAAAATATATTAACAATTTTTATTGCAGTTTTGATTCTCATATTACCTATCAGTATGACATTGCCAAAATGCTTTTGGCCCTAACGAATCTTGGATAACAGAACTGAGAATCAAGCTTATTTATAACTAACAAGTGGGGAATGGGAATGCCCCCTGCATGGCACCCCCTCAGCTCCTGAAATTTCATATTCACCTTGGACAGCCCTCCCTCTTGACAACTTTATATTCACAGCCTGCCACTACCAAAGTCCCTATTCCATCACCCCACAGACATATTCTTAATAATCAATACTCAAGTGAGCCAGGAAAATATGTTATTTCCCACAGATGTGTTCATGCAGAGACTAAGTTGATTTAATGC
>NW_012105298.1:1147427-1149559 GCF_000951045.1 Mandrillus leucophaeus
TGATTCTCATATTACCTATCAGTAGGACATTGCCAAAATGCTTTTGGCCCTAACGAATCTTGGATAACAGAACTGAGAATCAAGCTTATTTATAACTAACAAGTGGGGAATGGGAATGCCCCCTGCATGGCACCCCCTCAGCTCCTGAAATTTCATATTCACCTTGGACAGCCCTCCCTCTTGACAACTTTATATTCACAGCCTGCCACTACCAAAGTCCCTATTCCATCACCCCACAGACATATTCTTAATAATCAATACTCAAGTGAGCCAGGAAAATATGTTATTTCCCACAGATGTGTTCATGCAGAGACTAAGTTGATTTAATGCAATTATCATATTAAACATGACAAAATTGACATACCAGGAAGAAACATGACTTGCCCAATCCCATATAGATGGTCCATGAGACAGCAAAGATTAAATCCAGGTCTCTTAATTAACAGTCTATTATTGAAATAACCCTAAAAAGCCCTTTCAGAGCTACATCCATGAATATAACGATTCTGTAATTTTTCTTTTTTTTTTTTTTTTTGCACTCAGCATACTCTTTCAAGCACACAAACACAATCCCACTTATACACAGCACATAATGCTTTCATTTAAAAAAAAGAACTATGATTTTTTTTTTTCTTTCTTAGATCTTCTCATTATGTATGCTACTTCCTTGAGGCATGTGGAAACAATACACATGAATAGTTTGCAGAGTAAAACAGAGAGGAGCACCATGAATTTCGAGAAATATGAGCACATATATCAAACACAGGGAACACATAGAATATAAAATAAATTATGTGCATATCTTGGAATGTCAACCAAAACAGCTAATATAGCATATAAAATATAAAATAAGGAAATCTAAATTTGTCCTTTCCTCTTTTCCTTGATATTTTCAATATAAATTTGAAAGTCAATATTTTAAAATATTACATAAATCTTTAAACACTAATCAGAATCAAATATTATCAAATATTGGCCTACTTTTAAAAAAGTAGAATAAATTATCAAAAAAGAGAATACTATTACATTATTATATAAAATTATATATAACTTTACTCGTGAAAAATTAAAGACCATACACAGGTGACTTAGTGTGGCTCCAAAAGAAATACAGAATAATTGATGTTGTCACAAGAGGGAGCCCATGTTTTTCAATTAATGCAAACACATTGCAAGTAAATGAAATGAAAGTAATTTAATTCGGACAAAATAGAAAGCTATATATTTTATAGTATAATTCATTATTGATAACAAAATATAAATTATTATTAAATATCAGTATTAACCACTCTCCTTTTTTTTTAGTTTATCTGGATGGAAAATGAGAAAAACTTTTTAATGATTTATTTTCCAAACAAACATAGAACTAGGATATGCAGGAAGCAAATAAAACACCTAATAGTTTTAATACAAAAGTTTAAAAGGAAAATATATTGTTCTGGCAGTGTGCAATGAAAAGAGAGACTAGTTATCTTCTGTTCATAATTATATATTAGATATCCTTCTAAATTAACTTCAATTTTTTCTAGAACCACTATTGAGTGGATGGCAAACAAAAGAAAAAACACTGATTATAAAGTCATGTAACTTCCTACAATTTATATAGACTTCAAACATGTTGTAGATGATAAATACTAACACTTTGTCACTTTAAAAATTAAAATTAAAAAACTTCATGAAACTTCCTGAAAGATATTTAACGTCTTTGAAATTAAGTTTTCTGTATCTAAAACAGAATGTTAAGCTATCTTTCTACATGGTAGTGAGAATTAATGTGATAAGCTAATAACACCTGGAGCATCAGTGCCTGGATTTTGGTCACTGTTAATAAATGGCAATTTATTTCCACTTTTTGAGTAAACATTAGAGACATAGCTCTAATAATAAACACTTTTAAGTTCCTTTTGTAAAAATAAACCCTTTCTTGGTACTTAATTCACTGTCTAAGCATTGATTTTCATCACTGGTTTCTTTCTAAGTTCTCAAAAGAATAACATACATTGGACATTATAATTCTTTCACCTACCAAAAGCTCTCATATCCATTTCTGAGTAAATTAAAGCTGCCAAAACAAAATGGCATTTTTCAACGTTTATCTTACTGGGTCCTTCTGAAGTGTGTTAAGTAATTAA
>NW_012105298.1:1149609-1161019 GCF_000951045.1 Mandrillus leucophaeus
CTTTAAAAATTAAAATTAAAAAACTTCATGAAACTTCCTAAAAGATATTTAACGTCTTTGAAATTAAGTTTTCTGCATCTAAAACAGAATGTTAAGCTATCTTTCTACATGGTAGTGAGAATTAATGTGATAAGCTAATAACACCTGGAGCATCAGTGCCTGGATTTTGGTCACTGTTAATAAATGGCAATTTATTTCCACCTTTTGAGTAAACATTAGAGACATAGCTCTAATAATAAACACTTTTAAGTTCCTTTTGTAAAAATAAACACTTTACTGGTACTTAATTCACTGTCTAAGCATTGATTTTCATCACTGGTTTCTTTCTAAGTTCTCAAAAGAATAACATACACTGGACATTATAATTCTTTCACCTACCAAAAGCTCTCATATCGATTTCTGAGTAAATTAAAGCTGCCAAAACAAAATGGCATTTTTCAACGTTTATCTTACTGGGTCCTTCTGAAGTGTGTTAAGTAATTAAGTTACTTAAATTTAATTTTCCTCTCCGATCATTCCTCTTGTTTCTTGCATGGACTCTTCTCTCTTATTAACGGCTTTACCCAGATTTAAGCCATAGCCTCCTTGTTTTCTCCACTATATCTGTGGTCTCTTGAAATATCTTCTTCCATAGTTTCACTACCACCTCTAGAGTGATAAAATAGGTAGACAAATGGATGTGCTAGAATCATCTATCTAGCATGCATATCTAACCATTTCTCTTTCCTGCTGAAAACTCTCCTGGTATTCTCCTTACATACACAGAAGAAGGCTAACTGGGGGATCAAACAGCATGTTGTTTTTTCTGGTTCAGATACCCTTGATCTACATAATGTTTTGTCTTGATGTTCTTGTTTTGGGTGTGTGTGGTGTTTTTCTTTTTTTTTTTTTTTTTTTTTTTTTTTTTTTGACAGGTTCTTGCTCTGTTGCTCAGGTTCGTGTGAAGAGACATGATCATGACTCACTGCAGCCTCAAACTCCTGGACTCAAGGGATCCTCCCGCCTCAGCTTCACAAGTAGCTAGGACTATAGGCATGCACCACAATGCGCGGCTAACATTTTATATTTTGTAGAGATGGAATCTATGTTGCCCAGGCTAGTCTCAATTTCTTGACCTCAAATGATTCTCCTGCCTTGACCTCCCAAAGTGCTGAGATAACAGGCATGGGCCACTGAACCCAGCCTGTTTTGTGTTTTTTATTTGAATACTTTTTCACACAAAGGAAAAGGAGATAAAAGAGAAAAATTCACTCCTCTGGCTTTGGGTAAAAGTTAGAAAAACTGACAATATTGGACACATAGTATCTGTTTCATCATCATTCCCCCTGTTCTCTACCATTTTGCTGACACTGGAGGTTGCTATCATCAAATCTGTGTTATTTTACTTATTAGGATGTAATTAAGAGGTAGGTGAAGCATTTTTTATATCCATGCCTATGTCGGAAGTGGAAAATTTAAACCTAAACACAGGGGATATGTACATCAAGATAAACTCAAAGAAGAAGATACTGTACCCCCCCAAAAAACTTAATAAACCTACATATAATTAGGCCAGCTGCTTCACTTAGCGCCCTCATGCCTGGCTCCTATAGGCATCAAGATTGTGATCACAAGGCTGCATGTGAGAGCATGCTCTGTACCAATCAAGGGACTAAAGGTTTTACACGTGCAGACTGAGTAGACATGCATTAAGCTCATACATTCCAAGCTCTTCAACTGTGATGAGATTCCTTGTTCATATTTGCATGACAAGGCATCCAACCAGCTCTAATGCTCACTGATAAATTTGATGGACATTTTGGGCTGTGAGATGTGAGTTTCCAAACATTAACTGAAAATAAAAATCTCTGTGATGTGCTAGTTACTCTCCTTGTTTTCATTTGGAGCTTTTTACATAACTAGGGTCAATGATTCCCTAACCCAGACAGTTATAGAGGCAATACTCTCTGTGACGTTATTTCCTTATTGCAGAAAAAGACAACCTCTACTCACTCTTCGTTAGGTGGTACCATTTACTTCCCATGTAATGTTAGTTTTATCAGTTAAAGTCTCTGAATATGAGTTCCTCTTCTGTAAAATAGCCAATAACATTCACCTTATAAAATTGTAGGAAGAATTAACTGACCGATGTAGTAATATAAAAATGATAGCTGACTTGTACTAAGTACTTACAATGTGGCCACAGGCTTCTTAGCTTTGCAAACATTGACTTATTTAGCCTTCATAACAACTTCATAAGGTAGGCTCTTTCACAGCACTTCCCTTTATGGATAGAAAATTGAGGAGTAGAACAGGAGGTCACATACAAGAGAAGTGTTAGAACAAGTTCTGAAAGCCAGGCATTTTGGTTCCACAAACCATTATATTTTACACCTGACCAATAGAAGATGCTGGCTGTCACTCAGTAAAAGGAAGGTAGATTGGTATGTCTGTAGCATGACACATTAGTTCTTTTGTTGCCTGAGTGTTTTCTGTTATTCCCTGCTCTGATCTTTCCAATACAAAAATAATACATAGACTATCCTCTGCCTCCAAGCTTGCAACCAAAAATGTAGTTCACAGTTTCCTTTTGCTGTTTCCTGTGAGGGAAGAAGCATTCCTACCCACCCTTCAATGCAGCACAGGAATTATTGACTCAACATCTGTCTCTCTCCTTCCAGAGGAGCTCTCATGGAAACTTTATCCCATGGTTGACCATAAGCACCCTGAAGTTAGGAACTAGGTTTTATTTTGTTTTGGGTCTTCACAGCCTTTCATAGTTCCTCCTATGTAGAAGACAGCAAAAATGCTGGTTTTAGGAGGAGTAAGAAAAAGAACAGACAATAAACATTGTATAAAGGATTTACTACTAGAGAAAATAGATTCTATGTACAGCATTTAAATTAGAAGCATTCAATTAGAACCAACTTGTGAGTGCTAAAATAAACTGATCCCAATTTAAAACCTGAACAGCCATAAAATAGTTTGTTACCATTTAAATTTAGCTATGTTATCACAATGATGTATATTTATAATCTTTTTTCATATTTACACAAAAATGAGTATAACAAGAAAATTTAAATTTTAGAGGAGACAGAAAAGGAAAATCACATAGGAGAGTAACAAACATCCCAAATGCATTTCCATGGTTCTTCCTCCATTTCTTTCTTTTTGCCTTTGTTATTGCTCCCTGATATCCAAATGTTCAGCGATATTCCCTTTTATTTAAATAGCATTTCATTGTTCTCATATTATTTACTTAATGTTTACTTTCAGCTCATTTTTAAGCTGTGAACAGGGGAATAAATATACCTATATGCGGCTGTGGGCAAAACATTGTGTAAATTGTAACCTAGAGAGGAATTTCCAAAGCCAGCCTTACAAATACCCCAATGCTAGTCATGAGATATGAATTGCTATGGGCAGTGAGATGAGGAATTGACGTATATGCTTAAAGAAAACAATGAAAACCCCTTTTTTGAATTTAGATAAGTTACTACAATTTTTATTAATATTACTGATACTTAAATCAATCATAATGTGAACAAATTTGCCGATTTGATTTGGCATAGGTCTAAGGATTTATTTAGTGCACTGCTCTTTTCCTCTTTATGGTTCCTCTATCTCCGACAGTTCCCTGTGCCACCTTTTCCACAGATGTAAATACATGATTGTTCATGCCTGAGGGCTTTAAAGCAAACTCAAAAAGAATAAATATTTTTGTAGCTAGCTCAAAAATAAAATTATTTTTCAATCTCTAAATCTGACCTTTCAAAGCTTTCTTCCACTTTATTGTTACAAACATAACAACTACTATTCTAATCCTTATCCACCAATCAGCAACATTTATCCATTCAGTTGCTAGACTGGACTCTGTTTTCTCTCTGATATATTCTGAGGCCTAAATTTTGGGCTCCCTCCACCTCAGTGCCTTTGACAAATTACGAACTACTTGAAATCAGAAACCATTTCTTATTTACTTTTGAATCTGTAGAGATCTCACATTAGCACAGAAAATAAAATTAAACACAAAAAATTTCTCCCCTGGGAAAATCTAAAGTAAAGGAGAAAATGTGAAGTCTTCTTAAAAGAAAACATACAAATTTGTAATTCCAAGTTAGTTTAAAGACTGTTTCATATGTTAATATGCTTTAAAGTATCATTTATTATTAAAAAAAAAATACCACTACTACATACCTATTAGATTGGCAAAACATATAAACAAACAAAATCCTAACACTAGTAAGTAACAAAGAGAATGTGGAACAATGGAAAATTCCATTCATTTCCGGTGGGAATAAAAAATAGTAAAACTACTTTGGGAATAAGAATTTTTTTTTCTTTTATATTGTTAAACATACACTTACCATACAAACCAGAAATCCCACTTGTAGAGATTCAATCAAGTGAAATGAAGACTTATGTTCACCTAAAAACTTTTATGTAGCTATTATGTAGCTTAATGTAGCTTTGTTCATAATCATCCAAACTTGGAAACAATTCAAATATGCCTCAACTAAGAATGAATAAACAAACTGCGTGATATCCATATAATGGAATACCGCTTGGCATAAAAAGGAAAATAATATTAATACGCGGAACAAGGAACAACATAGATGAATCTCAAATGCATTATGCTTAGTGAAAGAAGAAGCAAGACTTAAGAGAATGTGCTTATGTTTATAACATTCTTGCCAAGATAAAATCACAGGTACAGAAAACTAATCAGTCATTACTATGGGCTGGGACACACAGCAGATTAATTATAAGAGTTGCTGCATTTCCTGAGTGGTTGCCATGTACCTGCATCTTATTCAGTCCCTCCAAATCATTCCTATACAATGTACAAACTCTTTTTTTCTCTATTTTACAGAAGCCACTGAAGTTTTAAAAAGCCACAATTTGAACTTAGCCCCTTGCTGTTAATCACTTCACCATTTTGTCTCTCACAGAGTTAGGGACATGCCAAAATTTCAGATGTCATGAGAGTGACCACTGTGAACATTATCAAATACATCTTTTTAGTACTTAAAGAAAATATATGCATAAAGTTATGAAAATAAATATCAATACTGTCAGCCAGCTGAAGACTTCCAACTATTACTACCTCCAACTCTAATATCTAAACTTGTTTGCATGAAATGAGGAAAAGTATTTTCTTTCTAAAGAAATTTTGTAGTAAACTCCAACATTCTTCCTTAATCGTAATGACTTACAAATGTAAAATAATATGGAGATATTAATAATTAACTGTGATTTTATGCAATTCTGACTTAAATTTTGTTACTGAAAGCAATTATAACTGCACCTCATCATTATGCTTACACTAGTTAAAAGGGTTTGAACTCTTGGGTAACCAGTGAAGATTACTGATATGCATGAGCAAAGGATTAAGTATAAATCCAGCATAGCCAATCAAATAATTTTTTAATTATAAAGAAATCTAAGTATTAACACACTTACAAACACCTTTCCCTTAATTGTGAACATAAGAATTTCACAAGTTACTCAATTTGACTGAAGAAAATGCTAGTATACTGAACTGTGTTTTAATTACTAAAATCAGGAGCACAGATCAATAGAAATGATGAGCAAAAGAAAATCACATATATGAAAAAACAACAAAACATCACAATTAAGCTAATCTCCATAATGCAGAAAATAAATCCTGAAAACAAAATGACAGATGATGCATGTAGCTTAATGAAATAAGATTCCCTCAAAAAAGATGATCCAAAAGACTAAAAGAATGCTTATATTAGACAAAATACATATTGGAAAAGTATTCTATCAAAGTGCACTTGTTTGTATTATTTATTTCTAGTATATATTTAATCAAGTTTGCCACCTCTAAACACATCCCCTGCGTTGTACACAGCAGGAACATTCCTACCAGGCAGAAACGAGAACACATTAGAAAAAAAGGGAGCAAGCTGGAATAAAAATGACTCCTGTAAGTTGAAAGATCTCTGTAAGGAGAACTACAACACACAATGGAAATACATCATAGATGGCACAAATGGACAAACATTCCACGTTCATGGATTTGAAGGATCAATATCACTAAAACAACCATACTGCCCAAAGCAATCTATGCATTCAACACAATTCCTGTTAAACTATCAACATCATTTTTCAAAGAATTAAAACAAAATCTAAAATTAATGTGGGAACATAAAAGAGCTCAAATGATGAAAGCAATCCTAAGCAAAACAAAACAAGGCTGAAGGCATTGCAAACACACACACACACACACACACACACACACACACAAACAAAAAACACAGACACATAGACCAATGGAACATAACAGGGAACTCAGAAATAAAGCTGCACACCTATAGCCATCTGATCTTTGACAAAACTGAAAAAAACAAGCAACGGGGAAAGGACTTCATTTTCAATCAATGGTGCTGGAATGGTGGGCTGGCTATATGCAGAAGAATGAGACTGACCCATTACCTTTTAGCATATACAAAAATTAACTTAAGATGGATTAAGTCTTTAAATGTAAGACCGCAAACTGTAAGAATCTTAGAAGGGCCAGGTACGGTGGCTCAAGCCTGTAATCCCAGTACTTTGGTAGGTAAAGGTATATGGATCACTTGAGCTCAGGAATTTGAGACCAGCCTGGACAACTTGGCAGAACCCCATCTCTACAAACACCAAAAACAAAATAGCTGAGTGAGATGGTCTATGCCCGTACTCCCTCCAAATTGTGAGGCTGAGGCAGGAGGATGGCTTGAACCCAGGAGGTAGAGGTTGCAGTGAGCCGAGATTGTGCTACAGCCCTCCAGCCTGAGGAACAGAGTGAGATTCTGTTTCTAAATAAATAAATAAATAAATAAATAAATAAATAAATAAAATAATCCTAGAAGAAAACCTAGAAAACACAATTCTGGACATCAGCCTTGGGAAGTAATTTATGGATATATCCTCCAAAGCAATTGAAAGAGAAACAAAAATTGGTAAGTAGGAACTAATTGAACTAAAGAGTCTCTGCACAGGAAAAGAAACTATCAACAGAGTAAACAGACAACCTACAGAATGGGAGAAAATATTTGCAACTAATCTGACAAAGGTCTAATATCCAGACTATATAAGAAACTTATTCAACAAGAAAACAGCAATCACCCCACTAAAAAGTGAGGCCAAAGATGTGAACAGATACTTGTTGAAAGAAGACAGCAGTGGCCCACAAATATAGGAAAAACTGTTCAACATCACTAATTGTATTAGGCTGTTCTTGCATTGCTATAAAGAAATACGTGAGATAAGGTAATTTATAATGAAAAGATGTTTAATTGGCTCACAGTTCTGCAGAATTTACAGGAAGCATGATGCTGGCATCTGCTTGGCTTCTAGGGAGGCCTCAGGAAACTTACAATCATGGTTAAAGGCAAAGAGGGAGCACATCACATGATGAAAGCAGGTGCAAACAAGAGAAAGCAAGGGGGAAGGAGAAATGCCACACACTTTTAAACCATCAGATGTCTCGAGAGCTCACTATCATGAAGACAGCACCAAACCATGAGGGATCCACCTTCATGATACAAACACCTCCCACCTGGCCCCACCTCCATCACTGGGAATTACAACTCAACATGAGATTTGGGCAGGGACAAATATCCAATCTATATCACTAATTATCAGAGAAATGCATATCAAAACCACAATGAGATATCATTTCATAGAAGTCAGAATGGCTACTATTAAAAAGTCAAAGAACAACAGATGCTGGCGAGGCTGCAAAGAAATGGGAATGCTTATGTGCTGTTGATGGGAATTTAGTTAGCTCAGTCATTGTGGAAAGTAACTTGGATATTTCTCAAAGATCTTAGAATTACCATTCAACCCAGCAATCCTTTTACTGAGTAGCTATCTAAAATAAAGTAAATTGTTCTACTAGAAAGACACATGCACTTGTGTGTTCATCACGACACAATAGCAAAGACATGAAATCAACCTACGTGCCCATCGATGGTGGATTGCATGAAGAAAATGTTATAAATATATCCCATGAAATGCTACACAGCTATAAAAAGGAATGAACTCCCATCCTTTGCAGCAACATGGATGCAGCTGGAGGCCATCATTCTAAGTGAATTAATTCAGAAACAGAAAACCAAATACCGCATGTTCTCACTTACAAGTAAGACCTAAATATTGGACACAAATGGACATAAAAATGGCAGCAATAAACACTGGGGACTACTGCAAGGGGGTGGGGAGGGGGGAGCAAGGGTTGAAAAACTCTTGGGTACTATGATATCTCCTTGGGTGACAGGTTCAATCGCACCCCAAACCCCAGCATCATCCATTACACCCATGTAAGAAATCTGCACATATACCCCTTAAATCTAAAACAAGACTTGAAATTATTAAAATAAATAAATAAATAAATAAATACATTGTTCAGATGGTAGATCTTATGTTAAATGTTCTTACAACAAAACAGGAGATGGGGCATATAGAAACTTTTGAGGGTGATGGATATGTTTATTATAATCTTGCAGTAAAGTTTCACAGATGTATGTGTATGTCTGAACTCATCAAATTATATACATTAAATATGTATGCTGTTTTTATATCAATTATACCTCAATAAAGCTGTTTTAGAAACTAAGTTAAAATGATCCAAGAAGCACATCCACCACTGTCTTCCCAAACAATAAATAAGTCGTTTAAAACTTCAAAAAAAAAATTAGTAACTCCTATGATTGTTCAAAAGACACTCTTTTTTTTAGTGCCTCTGCAAAGGTTTTATTTTTTGTTTTTAAAAGACATCATAATGTGAGAGGTTCTCAATATAAAACTGATCTCATAAAAAAGGGATAGGCTGCCTTATATATGCAGTAAATTCTGAAAAATCATTTTGGATCAGAAGCACTCATTCATTTTTACGGAATTTTATTCTTAGCTTCCTCTAACCCTCTACCTCTTCAATACTGCTTGGTTTCTACTGAGAAGCAAACGTTCCCTTTTCATTCAGCTGTGAGCGTTCTGGAGTTCTGAGCCTGTCTGGGAGTAGGGCTCTTAGTCATCCATACCAGAATCATCTAGAGTATTTAATAATTTTTAATCTTCTTCAAATTGCCTAGATCAACTACTTCAGACTTACTGGAAATGGATTTGGGAATCTGTAATTTTTTTATTTGAATAGGTTTTGGGAAACAGGTGGTGTTTGGTTACATGAATATGTTATTTAGCGGTGACTTCTGAGATTTTGGTGCACCCATCACCCGAGCAGTAGACACTGTACCCTATGTGAAGTCTTTTATCCCTCACCTCTGGACACTTTTAATCCACAACAACCATATTTCTAGAGAAGAAAGCATCCTTTCTATCCAATCCTGCATCTCCATCAGGGAACAGCTCTGAGTAAATCTAAGGACAGTAGGGAGAGTAGGAAACACTGGGTCCTGCACTGAAACACAGTTCAATGCCTTATTTTTAGGAGTGAAAGAAAAGGCCAGTTCTAGAACTACGGGCTAGTAAGATTCAGGGAAGAGGGGCTAGCCTTAGTTTCTTTGATGAGTATGGTAGTGATTACCCTGAATATGCAATTCCTGGGAAACAAAGCAAATGTAGTTCTGTGATTAAGATGACAAGCTTTAAACACAGCACTTCACAGGATCCGATTTTGTTACACTGTGGGTAGTAAAAAGTAATTGTGGAACATCACCAACTTACAGTTACTTATATTAATGTATGTCTCTAGAGTTCATTAAAAAGTCCCCTCTGAAGAGAGTTTTTTCCCCCTTTTTTCTCTAAAATTTCTGAAAACTACTAATTATTATTTAGTGTTCTTTTTGGAGACTGATCTGAATAAATATATTTAGCAGCATAAATTTGTGCATTGAGAAAAAATTTCATCCAAGATTTGTAATATTTCTACCAACAGAGGGATAATGTGATGTCTATACACTAAATGATTTTTAGAGAAGGGAATCACATTCCTTCTCACATACAGAAATAAATTTGAATTACATATAGCTATGAATTCTAATATCTGTGTAGGCTAGTAAGCTCTGGTACGGAGAGAAATAATCACAGTGTTAGAATCACAGAATCCTCCACATCAAAGAATATAAAAGCTTTCTTTTTTCCCTACTAGCTGTTTTTCATACTCTTCAAAGTTCCTCAGATAAAGACAGTACATCCTGTAAGAGACTAATGCATTCTCCTTCCATCTAAAAGCTGAATGGAGCAATTGAAGAGGTCATATCATATTCTTGAAATGGTTATGTTAGTGTGTTCAAATATCAGTTGTCTCCTTTGCATTCATTACTTTTAAGACATTATTACTTGAAAGAATAGGGATTACTATATTGAAATCCAAATCAATATTGTCAGTTTGATCAAGCATATTATACAGTCTGGGCAACATAGCAAGACTTTGTCTCTACAAATATATATATATATATTTTTTTTTTTTTTTTTTTTTTTTTTTTTTTTGCCGGACATAGTGCTGTGGACTTGTGGTCCCAGCTACTCAGGAGGGTGAGGTGGGAGAATTACCTGAGCTCAGGTAGTTGAGGCTGAAGTCAGCCATGATCTATTTTTTCTTACCTCGAGAAAATTACCAAGTTGGAAAACAACACTGACAGTAATTATTTGATATGAATACTCTTTGATTAATATTCCTGAAGTTTGCTCTTAGAGAAAAACATTATCCACATGAGTTTATGGCTAAAGTATAACTAGCACATACAAACTAAATATATTCTCAGTGTGCAACATGTTTTGGTATCTGTATACATTGTGAAATGGCTAAATCAAGCTAATTCATGTGTCTGTCACCTCATATACTTTTGAATATTTCACAGAGCTTTCTAGAAAGTTAGCTCCTTAGGTAAGAATCTGTACAAAAACAAGTGATTCATGCCTTGTGCTTTGTGCTGAATTGTGTCTCCCTCAAATTCATATGTTAAAGTCCTAACCCCCAATATCTCAAAATGTGACTGTTTGGAGATGGATTATAAAAGGGGTGAGTTAAAATGAGGTCATTAGGGTGGGCCCTAATCTAATATGACTAGTGTTCTTTTTAAAAATGGAGATGAGGAGACAGACAGGCACAAAGGGAAGACCATGTGAAAATACAGTGAGAAGACAGTCAACAATAAACCCAGGAGACAGTCTCAGAAGAAACCAATCCTGACAATCCTTGACCTTGGACTTGTAGCCTCCCAAACAGTGAGGCAATGCATTTGTGTGTTTTTTTTTTCTTTCCTACTTTATTTTATTTTATTTTATTTTTATTTTTATTTATTTATTTATTATTATTACACTTTAAGTTGTAGGGTACATGTGCATAACGTGCAGGTTTGTTACATATACCATAAAAATCCTAGAGGAAAACCTAGGTAGTACCATTCAGGACATAGGCATGGGCAAAGACTTCATGTCTAAAACACCAAAAGCAACAGCA
>NW_012105298.1:1161679-1277235 GCF_000951045.1 Mandrillus leucophaeus
GAAATTTGAATATATATATTTTCAAATGTTATACATGGTATTATACATACACACACACACACACACACACACAAAATAGTCCATTATCATGCTGCTGATAAAGACATACCCAAGACTGGGAAGAAAAAGAGGTTTGATTGGACTTAAAGTTCCACATAGCTGGGGAGGCCTCAGAATCTTGGCGGGAGGTGAAAGGCAGTGCTTACATGGTGGCAGCAAAAGAAAATGAGGAAGGAGCAAAAGCAGAAACCCTTGATAAACCCATCAGATCTCGTGAGAATTATTCACCATCAGAAGAATAGCACTGGAAAGACCAGCCCCCATGATTCACTTACCTCCCCCTAAGTCCCTCCCACAACCTGTGGGAATTCTGGGAGATACAATTCACGTTGAGATTTGGGTGGGGACACAGCTAAACCATATCAAACATCGTCCTGTTTTAGGTGCTATATTACAAAAGTATAAAATATAATCCTCTCCCTCTAAGAATTTGTAATCTACATACATAAAGAAAATAAGATAGTTAAAATACAAATAAATACTACAAGGCAATATAGACCTAAATACTGATCCAAGTGCCATAAATGATGAACGCTAAGTTTGGAGTGAATGTGCTACTGGCTGAAGTGGAAAGAAACTTCCATGTCGGGAAAGGCACATATTTGTCTCCTGAAGGACTACACAAGAACACTGTGGTTTTATAGAGTTTTAACTTTTGCAAATTATATACAGGAAGTGTTTGTTTTTTTAAAAGTCCCATAAGCACAGACTTCCCCACTATTAGACTACATAAAATAGGAACAATCGCATTTGAGCAATTATTGTACCTAATACTTTGCTCACTATTTCATATAATATCGATTAAATATACGTGTGTGTGTGTATAAGAGCTTCCATAACAAATGACCACGAACTGGGTGGCTTAAAACAATGGAAACGTATTGTTCCACAGTTCTGGTGGATAGAAGTCTGAAATTGTGATGTCAGCAGGGACATGCTCCCTGTGAGACTCTGGGTAGGAACTTTCCTCATCTTTTTTTAGCTTCTGATGGAGGTTGGTCATCTTTGTTATTCCTTGAATTGCAACTGTATAATTCCAATCTATGTCTCCATCATCATGTGGCATCTTCTTTTGTATATTCACATTGTCTTATAAAACTTCAGGCATGTTGGATTTAGAACTCAGCCTACTGTAGTATGACTTCATCTTAACTAATTACATCAGCAAGGACACCATTTCTAAATAAGATCACATTCTGAGGTACCAGGGTTAGTGCTTCAACATATCATTCTGGGGGACACAATTCAACCCATACATATTATTGTGGTGAGAACATTTAACCTGTGATCTACCCTTTTAACACATTTTTTAAGTATAAAACACAGTATTATTGACCATAGGCATGATTTAATACAGATTTCTAGAACCACATATAATTTGTATAGGCATTGAATAGCAACTCCCTCTTTCTCCCCTACCCTCAACTCCTGGCAACCACCATTCTATTCTCTGCCTCTATGAGTCTATTTTAGATTCCTCATATAAGTTAAATTCTGCAGTACTTGTTCTTCTTTGCATGGATTATTTCACTTCGCATAATGACTTCCAGGTTCATCCATGTTGTTGCATATGACAAGATTTTCCTTTAAGGCTGAATAATATTCCATTCTATATTTATACCTCATGTTTTAGCTATTATGAATCATGCTACAACAAACAGGGGAGTGCGAACAATCTTTGATTTCAAATCTTTTGGATATATATCCAGAGTAGAAGTGCTAAACCCTATGGTAGCTCCATATTTACATTTTGAAGAACCTCCATGCTATTTTCTATAGCTGCTACAGAATTTTATATTCCCAACAGTACGCAGGATTCTAATTTCTCCACATTCTTATCAACACTTGTTTTCTTATTATCCAACAATCCCCCCACTGGGTATATAACCAAAGGAAATGAAATCAGTATGTTGTAGAGATCTCTGCACTACCATGTTTATTGCAGCATTGTTCACATTAGCCATGATATGAAATCAGCCTAAATGTCCATAAATGGATGAATGGATAATGTGGTAAAGACACGGAATGCAGTGCTATTCGGAAAGAAAGAAAGAAAGAAAGAAAGAAAGAAAGAAAGAAAGGAAGGAAGAAAGGAAGGAAGGAAGGAAGGAAGGAAGGAAGGAAGAAAGAAAGGAAGAAAGAAAGGAAGAAAGAAAGGAAGAAAGAAAGGAAGAAAGAAAGGAAGAAAGAAAGGAAGAAAGAAAGAAAGAAAGAAAGAAAGAAAGAAAGAAAGAAAGAAAGAAAGAAAGAAAGAAAGAAAGAAAGAAAGAAAGAAAGAAATCCTGCCATTTGCATCTCCATGAATGAACCTGGAGGACATTATTGTAGGTGAGAGCAGCAGGACAGAAAGACAAATTCTGCATGATCTCACTCAAATATGGAATCAAAAGAGGTTAGTACCATACAACTAGAGGGCAGAATAGTGGTTACCAGGGTCTTGGGTGGTTGTGTTGGTAGGAGTTGGGAAAATGCTGGTCAATGGATGCAGAATTTCAATTAGGAAGACTGTCTTTTGTTTCAGTATTTGATTATAGCCATCCGAACAAGTTTGGCGTGATAACTCACTGTAATTTCATTTGCATTTCCCTCATAGTGATATTGAGCATTTTTTCACAGACCTGTTGGCCACGAACGAAAAAAAAATCCTAACTTTGTGGTGAGTGGTGGGAGTTAGGATAGTATAGTATATTGGCCAAGTGCACAATTTGTGGAGTCAAAATGCCTGGCTTCCAGCACTGGTTCTGACACTCCTATCTGTGTGATGCCCCTTCCTGCCTTGCAGTTGTCCCTTCAGTGGAATGAGGCCTAACGATCAAACCTTACAGGCTGTTGTGAGAGCTGAAGATGCTAATGCCTGTTAATCTGAGAAGATCCCAGGTGCACTGTAAGTATTCAGGACAAGCTGGCTACCATTATTAAATTTCTACCTCAGTCAGCTAATTCTCCCAGAGATTTTATGAGATCGGTATTACTGCCCTATTTTACAGAAGAATTCTTACTCAGGAACATTAAGTGACAAACCTCACACAACACAGGAAATAAGCAGGACATTACAAAGCCCAGCTGAGTGACTGAGGGACTCACACTCTGTCATTGACGGTGTGGAAGGCACTGTTCCATCTAAAGAAGCAGTGAGAAAACAGTGAAATTAACACCTGCTATTGAAGGTTATATTACAGGAACATTTTCCTCACCACCATAATCTGCTTTGAATATTAGTAAATAATTTACATACTTTTACTCATATATTCTGAAGCTATCTAGTAAGACATGTTTTAAAAATAGTTATAACGTTAAAAATTCAAAATTGTCATTCATAATTTTATAAAAAGTACACCTGTGCCTTGTGCTGTACAATTTCACAAATAACATGATTTTTTCCATAGCCAAATGTTTTACACTAGAGTAAACCACTGACACTCACTGGTTTCCTCCCAGTGGTTCTTATTGTCTTTATAAAGCTAGGTCTCAGGTGGAGAATAGATGTTTTTCTAGTCCTTTGCACATTGCCACTTTGTGAGTGACTTTTTTTCCTCTCTTTGAACAAAGAGAAAAGTACAATTGTATTTGAACTTAACAACAGAGTACAAAAATAAAAAGAAACTCCATAAAGCAATGAATATTCTCCAAAGAAAATTATACAGTACTTGAATTGTCTTCAAATAACTAATGTTTAAAATAAATTACTGCACAGTAGAGGAAAATATATGCTTTTGAGTCCAAAAGAATTGGATTGAAATTCTAGTTATGGTGACCCGAAAAATTTTTATCACTGTGTTTTCCATTTGCTCACTATAAAATAAAGGGAAGGTTATTCTGACCAGTATATCAAATGTATGATTAATATAACTAGAAAGTTGTTTAGCATAGAATTACACACTCAACAAATGTTTTATCTTCTGTGGCAAATTTAACAAGGATAAGTAAAGATCTGTGTTGTACATCTCCAAGAAAAATGGAACTCTTTTGTTTTTAAGCAAACTCTCCTAGAAGTCTATTTCCTATCTTTTCTTGTTTCTTTCTTCACCTTTCAGAGTAAAATGCAAAAACTTGGCAGAGGGGCAATACATACGAGTTATCTGAAGGTAAAAATTTTGTCCATGTTCACGATTCCCCAGTGATAGTGCATAGGTGTTGTTGGAAAAGCAGATAGCAGACATCCTTTAACTCTCTTTGTCTAGTAAATGACATGTTTTGCTTTCATAATTGCTGATGGGAAATTTACATGCAGATTTAAGAGGCTAACACCCAGATACCACCTCCAATTCCCAAGCCTCTTCTAGCACATCAAATAATTTTTGAATGCTTACAGTGTGACAGTCATTCTATTTACAGGAAAGTTTAGGGGGATAGAGGACTCTCTTAACATTTTAAGAATGGCAAGTCAACCACCTCAGAAATAACCATGTGAAACAAACTAAAAATAGAGATGTTTATGTATCTGTATCTGTGTTTTTCACACACAAATATAATGTGGACTTTGGGGGAAAAATTATTTTTCTGTAAAAAGCATTTTAAAAATCTCATTTGTTTCAGCCCTCATTTAAAGTATTGGTCCGAAATGCATTGGGATTTCATTCAACATAGGAATAAAGATCAAAACTACAGCTACAATATCAGGTTTTTAAAGATGTCAAATCTCAACAGCACTAAACCAGTTCTTCATTGTTCGTATGTTATTCTTAGTTTGTAAGTACTCAGACAGCCTGTGCAATTCTTCACTGCTTCTTTTCTGCAATGATTTCCTTTTCAATGATTTAAGCAGTCTATTCGCAAAAGCAATGCTCAGAAATCCAATTACCATTCCAACACCATGCTTTTGTAAGCCTAGAGCATTAAGCCATAGAATATGCTTTTTTCGTGCCCTGTCCTCGCACCTCTCACTCAGCATTTCTCTATTGAAAGGGATTTTGGTTTTGTTTCCCTTTGCTTGGCTTTCATTAGATAAAGGAATGTGGTCATAAATTACTTTAAAACAATGGGGAAAATCTCTATAAATCTTTCATGTGTCAGTAAATCCTAGGGTATGTATAAATAAAAAAAAATTGAATATGCAAATTTTCCCCTTGAAATAGTATTTGCTTTGCATTAAAGGTGGTTTATAAATTATAAGTCATAATGTATTAATAGACATAACTCACACAATATATTTCACATTGAATGCAGAGGTGGTCAGATAAATTAGGAAATGTAGAGTAGAGGGCACAATGGTAATTATACTATGCAAAGTAACTTCACCCCATATATGTTTTCTGTGTGAATTCCTTCATCTGCAGGTTACACTGTATGTGTCTCTGTGTATCTGTGTGCACCTTAGCATATGTGTGTGAGCAAATTAAAGGTTAGAAAAGGACAGAAACATAGTAAAATTTCTAATTTAATTTCTAGAAGCAACAGACAAAGATACTGACAAAGGATCAAGGAAAGAGAGAAATCTTTAATTAGATTGAGGCTGACTACATCCATTTACATCAAGAACTCTGTTTAAGACTTTGTTTTACATTGAGCCATTTCTCACAGCCCTACTCAAGAAAAATAAGGAAAAAAAAGGTAAGTGATCTAAATCGTACATCTGAATTGAAACCAATTTTTCATACCTCACGTTAGGATGAATCCAAGATACATGTGAATCTCCTCAGAGGTGATGGAATTTTTATGTTTATAGAATCAAAAGCCCTCATGATTAATGACCATCTGGCTACTTTGATTGTCTTCTTATCTAACATTAGCTTTGGGAAACATACTATGTTTAAAAAACGAAAGAAAACTATAAAGTTATTTATTTTAAATAGTTTTGGTATAAACTTACAATATATTGAACCACGTGTGTGTGTGTGTGTGTGTATGTGTGTGTGTGTATGAGAGAGACAGAGAGAGAGAGAGAGAGAGAGAGAGAGAGAGAGAGAGAGAGAGAGAGATCTGGATCAATAAGACCTTGTTTGGTAAAAAAGTCTCTCTGGCAATCTTTATTTTACAGGTAAGGAATCTGAGACATACAGATTTGAAGATACATTCATTGCCTTAGCAATAATGAATTTCATGCCTCCTCTATCCAGGCAGTGTGGCAGTTACAGAAGATGAAACAGTGACCTGTACATATTTGCTTAATTTAAGAAGACCATAGTCAACACAGGTGAGGAGGGGAGAGAGAGATAATTACAAGACAACGTGAAAACTAGTTTGCAAGGATTATGAAGACAAAGTCAGAGTGGTAGAGGATAAGTGTCTAACCTGTCTAGGTGACTTAATGAAAGCTTCTCAGACAGTAGTAGGAGAACAGGAGATATTCTGAGCAAAAGAAACAGTAGAGCATAATTAAGGGCACAGAGGAGAGACAGGACATTGGAAGATGAGTAACACATATGG
The DNA here is from genome assembly GCF_000951045.1 of Mandrillus leucophaeus. NCBI lineage: Eukaryota > Metazoa > Chordata > Mammalia > Primates > Cercopithecidae > Mandrillus > Mandrillus leucophaeus. The sequence goes on from NW_012105298.1 coordinate 1,168,106, forward strand.
CTAAGGCACAGAATGCCTAAGGGCCAGTAGTAAAAAATGATACTAAAGTATGGATCTTCAAAGTTTTTTTTTTTTTTTAAATGCATACATACCTTTGATATCATACTGTGGGTCAGTGTTTTCTCAAAATATAAGTTGTGGAACAATAGCAAGAGAAAAACACAGAATGCTTACTTAAAATGCACATTAATAGAACAAGTTTACAATCTAACTCTGTAGGATGTAGTCCAGAAACCTTCATTTTATCGTTTCCAATCACTAATGAGAAAGGCCTGCTATTATCAGTTTTGTTACCTAAAAAGGAGGATATGGAAATGGTGTGGAGAATGAACTAAAGGGCCTCAGGGTAGAAGCTGGAAGTCTAATAGGGAGGCTACTGCCATAGCTGAGGCAAATGATGATGGTACATGCCATTGTGGTAAGGTACCAAACAGTCTTCTCTAGTGTACACATTTGCTAGTTTCCACTGGGCGTATCTGGGGTGAACTGCCCCTTTAAATTTCATCTTAGAAAATAAGCCTTTGAAATTAGTAAAATTACATATATGTACCAATTTATCCATTCATCTATGAGTTGTTTCCATATCTTGGCTTTGTAAATAACACTACAATGAATACGACATGGGAGTGCACATATCTTTTTTTCTTTTCTTGTTTTTTAGATGGAGTTTCGCTTTTGTCACCCAGGCCGGGGTGAAATAGCACGATCTTGGCTCACTGCAACCTCTGCCTCCCGGGTTCAAGCAGCTAGGACTACAGGCGTGAGCCACCACATCCGGCTAATTTTTGTATTTTTAGTAGAGAGGAAGTTTCACCATCTTGCCTGGTCTAGATGATCCACCCGCCTCGGCCTCCCAAACTGCTGGGATTATAGGTGTGAGCCACCGACCCAGCCAAGTGCAGCTTTCTTTAGGAGGTGGTGATTTCATCTCCTTTAGGGATGTGCCCATAAGATCATATGGTAGTCCCATTTTTAATTTATTTATAAACCTCCATACTGTCTCCATAATGGATGTACCAAACTTCATTCCCACCAACAGCATGCAAGAGTTCCCTTTTCCCATATCCTCTTCAACATTTCTTATCTTTTGGCTTTTAGATAACAGCCATCCTGACAGGTATGAGGTGGTATCTCACAGGGGTTTTGATTTGCATTTCTCTGATGATTAATGGTGCTCATTAATCTGTTGGCCATTTTCAACGTCTTCTTTTGAAAAAATGTCTAGTCAGGTCTTTTGCCCATTTTTAAATGAGTTTATTTGTTTTTCCACAATTCAGTTGTCACTAAAAAAGGACAAGATCTTGTCATTTGCTACAACATGGACAGGACTGGAGTACATTATGCTTAGTGAACTATGTCAGACATAGAAAGGAAAGTATTGCATGATCTCACTTATATGTAAAATCTAAACACACACACACACACACACACACACACAGAGGGAGAGAGAGTGAGAAAGCGCGCATGAGACAGCCCGAGCCAGAGAGGGAGAGCTAGAGCCAGAGAGAGAGGGGGAGAGAGAGAGTGAGAGCGAGAGAGCAAAAGAGAGTGAGAGAGAGCGAGAGAGAGTGAGAGAGCGAGAGAGAGAGAGCAAAAGAGTAGTTACAACGGGCAGGAGGCAGGAGGAATGGGGAGATGTAGATTGGTGGGTACAAAGTAGCAAATATGTAGGATGCAAGAGTGTAGAGATCTAATGTACAAATGAAGGCTGTAGGTAGTCAAATTGTGTTGTATATGAGATTCATGCTAAATAAGTAGATTTGAGCTGCTCTTGTCACAAAAACAAACTAAAAATAATGGGTAACTATGTGAGATGATGGATATATTAACTTGCTTCACTGCAGTAACCTTTTTACTATCTATATGTATCCCATAATGTCATGTTGTATACCTTAAATATACACATTAAAATTTATTTAAATAAATACATTTCATTAAGTAAATAAATTAGTAAAAACATTTTGGTTCTCAGTTCAAGCAGATATGAGAGAGATTTCAGCCACACATGATATAAAGGGATAGACTGTTATCCTGGATTCCTCTGTATTTTGGACAATATACATACTCTTTATTTCCTAGTTCCAATGACCCCAAGGGATGCTGCAAAAATGCTGTACTGGTAGCAACCAAACCCTAAATTCTCACCTCAAGTTCTATCAATAGCTGACTAACTTTCAAGCAACACACACACACACACACACACACTACTGGCTTTCTAAAAACTGATGCTGCAATTGCATCCCATTGTTGGATTGATCATGTTTCTGAAGGGTCTCTGGAGTGACAATCTTCCAATGGCATCAGGATAGGATATTAGGTTTAATAATCAGCTGGAGAGAAAAATTTAGAACTGCTGTTTTGGAAAATTGGACAAGTGGCTGTATAAGAGTTCATAGAAGTTAAGACCATAAATTTGTAGTAGCAGTTATAACAGACTTCTCAGGATAGTACTAGCCAAGTAAATTATTAGATGAAGGCAGGTTTTAGGGATAATGACACAGATGCAGAACCGGATAAAGACAATGAAAGTATTGGAAAGTCACTGAGTTCCAGGCAGAACAAAGGAAGCAAAGGAAGCAAACCCAGAAGGGATGGCAGAAAGTGAGTTTGCTAAAGCAGAATGGAGTTGGCAGACATTAATACCAAAAGGCTCAAGAAAACTTAAAGAGCCCTCGTGATGTCATAAATTATGCTGAACAAGAAGACTATGAGCCACAAAGGAAAGTCCTCTGTGAATATACAAGGAGGCCACAAGAATGAATAAAGAGTAGCATGGCTGGAGGGAAGAGACACAGAAAAGGGGTTGGACTACCAATCTGGGAAGTGGCAAGGGAAACTGAATTGCTCACAATATCCTCTTTTCACCTTATCTTTTTTATATACAGAGTTGGAAAGAAATCATATCTGCAACAAGAGACACATGTAAAATAATTCTATTAAAGAGAGAACTAGGCTGCAGTTGGGATAAGAAAATATTGGGAATTATTAGGGAGATACTTAGACAATGCAAGGGAAGCCTACTTAACATGGAAATGAGGTTTCAGGTGATAAAATGGAAAAAAATCCAAAAAATGGCAGTATTCTAAGCAAGTTAAAGAGAACATCTGATGCAAAAGGTTGGTTTGTGGAGGGAGACAGAAAGACAGTGAATCAACTGAACTTAAATAAACTAATGGTATTGCATGTAAAACTTGAAGACTAAGTTCAAGGTCCCAATGAATATAGATTTTAATGATGTACTGGGTTTGGAGTTTATAGACCCTAAACTTCATTCTAACAATAGAATGATTCATTTCTTTTTTCGGGGGGAGAGGGAGAAGGTAATTCATGTAAGGATGTAGAGAAGACCATAGTCATTAAAAAATAAAACTGTACCTAGAGTGTTGTTGATGCCTTAAATAAAGAAAGGAGTAAATACAAGAGCACAGCTACTCATTTTAGGGTCCTTCTGTTTTTTCATCCTCCTGCTAAACTAATTCTAGTCAAATAATGGTGGTTCTAGACATCATGCAAAATAAATTGTCATAGACATTTGTAATACTAGCTAACATTCACTGAGTGCCTAATGTGTGCCAGGGTATTTCGTATGAATTATTTCATTTTAATTCCATAAGAAATCTATGTGGAAGGCTTTATTATAACTTCCAAGTCACAGATGAGGAAGCAGATACATGGACTGGTTAAATACTGTGCCCAAAGTTCCGTAATCAGTATCTATCATAGTCCCAATTAAAACCCAAGCATTCTGACCCCATATTTTTAGGCACCATGCTGTATGAGGATGCCCTATGTCGGACACTACAGATCTTGTCAAAAACGAATAACGAATACTTTGGAACTTTAATCAGAATATAAAGAGGTCAATTACTTGTGTGTTGGGAAAACCAAGTGATGCATTACAGGTTGGATTTGTATTTTCACATTTTCTTTAAACTTGTCATCCCCTGTTGGGCAACTTAGTGGGGGGAAAAGATCTTTATGTCTTCAGGTAGGTGCTTTTACTGAAAAGAAAAACAAACAAACAAACAAACAAAAAAGAACAGAATAGAAAAGCAAAATTATTTTAATTTCCAAAAGCCGAAGCCTTGAGACTATCAATAGAATTTTTTAAATACTTACTAGGATTTTAATATCTTCCCATTTGAGAAGTGCTCGGAGTTTTCTGGATTTGGAGGGAAATAAAGAATTGGAGAGGGGAAAAAATATAAATATGAAAATGGCGTGTCTCTGATGAACATGCTTTGTCTTTTGTCCTCCTCCCTGATATAACATTAGGATATTTAAGTGTGAGAAATCTAGCCTAAAAGGAATCCACACTCTTGATATCTGAAGACAGCAATCTCCCATTGTAGTGAGAATAAAAAGAGAGGTGATTACAGTCCCAGCAATGAGGAATATGGAAAACTCAGTTGACCTAGGAAGGTACACCATAAAAGAAAAAAAGAAAGACTATAGGACTGGATATCTTTCTTTGCTTTTATGATACTGTGTCAACCTCCCAAATTTAGTTGCAACCCAATAGAAAAGTAGTGCCACCATCAGAAGAAAATAAGTCAAGCTCTTTTTCCCAGTATTTTCTTTCCCTCTACCAAATACTGAGGATTCTGATTCAGACTTTCTAATTCGTGTCCTCTAAGGAGGATCCTACCTTGCCCAAGAGATTATCACATCTTAGGACATGGAGAATCAGAAAATAACAGACTTTCTTATTATTTTTTTAAACATTAAGAAAAGGTCACTAGTCTCCAACAGTATCTTAAAAATACTATTTTTTTCTTCTCATAACCAGAGCACATATTACAGGTGCTTCCGTGCCTTCTCAAAGCACCCCCTCAAATTCATCTTGTTTCCTCTTTTTTGTTCTAGTTCCTGCCTATTTAACTACTATATACCCATTGCCTGGCACTATGCCATGCATAAGGTAGACATTCCATACCATTGGTTACTTGCACTTTGAAAAGTAACAAGAAAAGGAAGGAAAAAAGGAAGAAAATAAGAGAAGTTAAAATGTTGGTTATTTGGTAGCCTATTTTCCCTATATGAAGACATGGTACAAAACAAAAAGTAAGAAGGCTACGCTTTCATATGTATGCATTTACCAGAATTCCTTCCTTTGCAACTTTGTTTAAGAATCGAGTAAAGTATATTGTCTTTTATTCTAGATACGCTAACCATAAGATTTGGTATCCAAACTAGAATGCATTTAGGAGTAAAAAGTTCATTATTAATATTTTGTTTTCTGAAAGAGTGCTGAAACTGTTATAATACTGAGACTGCTATAATAAGGCAAATTAGGAAAATGGTCATTCTAATTTTTGATGACCTTCAGGAAAACTGAACTCTTACAATCCAATGTATTATTTCTGCAAAGGTAAAAGTAATCCCATAATTACACATGAAAAAAAAAAAAAGATTTCAAATACTTGTAAAAATGTCACTTTCCACTTTCCCTCTTTTTCTTTCAGTTCCTTGAAAGCACCAACACTTTTTCATTTATTCTTCTCTCTTCATATGGGAACTATTTGCCCACTTACTACTTCCTAAATACCACCTTCTCAGGAGAGCCTTACCTGCCCCTGGGCCTTTATCCACCTCCACTCCTCCACAGACTAGTTTAGATCCCTGGATTACTGCACTTACCACAGGTTGAATTTTACAATTATTTGCATGATATTTAATGTCTGTCTTGATCAGTAGCTCTTAGGTGTGATGAGGACCAGAATGAGATATAATTTTGTCTATTTTTGTATTCCCAGCTTTTATGATTGCATCTGGTACAGAGTGAATGCTCAATAAATGTTGAAAGAATGAAAAATAGTGAACAAATAAAACCAGTGGATAAATGAAGGATACGCTTTCATTGCCAAAGGGTGTTAATTAGGTAAGAGATCTCAAAATGCCAACTAAGCAGTAAATTTATATGATACAAACATATCCACAAGCTATTTGTACCTTGTCTTTAAATGATCCTTCGTCAGTCACTTTCACTGGCATTACAAAGTTCTGAAATACAGACATGAATCTGAGACTTGACCATGAAAAGATACTCATATCTGAGAGCACTGACAAGTGTGTTAGAGATTTTTAACACTTATTGAATGAAGAGGATTTGTGTTAATATTAGAGAATCAGTGCATTTCTTATAAAAACAATACAAATACTAGAAACACTAAGTACATATACAAACACATACACACTTATACATATTAAGATTAAGTAATTAAGTACTATTGTAATGCAATATAGCAATTTGCTTTTATTACTTTTTTGTTAGGTATACCGGAAAACAAAAAACCAACAAACAAAAAAACCAGTGTCTCCTAGATGTTGTCTGTGCATAAAGCAATAGTGCCCCTAGGGCACAGAGGATTTTAATAATTTTGTCAGAATTGCAGAATGGGCTGGCAGATACTGGCAAAGAAACTGGTGAGCACATTTCTGGATTTACTAAAAGAGTGTCGGCCGGGCACGGTGGCTCACGCCTGTAATTCCAGCACTTTGGGAGGCCGAGGCAGGTCAATCACGAGGTCAGGAGTTCCACACCAGCACAGTCAACATGGCGAAACCCCATCTCTACTAAAGATACAAAAATTAACTGAGTGTGGTGGCAGGTGCCTGTAATCCCAGCTACTAGGGAGGCTGAGGCAGGAGAATTGTTTGACCTAGGAGGCGGAGGTTGCAGTGAGCCAAGATTGCACCATTGCACTCTATCCTAGGCGACAGAATGAGTCTCCATTTCAAAAGAAAAAAAAAAAAAAAGAGTATCTAAAAGTAGAATAACTTCCGTTTTTAACAAAACAGAGGCAGAATATTAGAGTGAAGAGAATATTAAGCACCCGAATGCTAATTCCAATTCTACTAGTAAGAAATCACAATAACCCTAAAACCCTCTCTATAAGACTAAACGCATGAGTAGGTATTTTCAGTCTTGACAGACCATTCCAGTGACCTATGGCTTTAAAAATTACAATTCAGGACCCATCCTGAACTTGGATTTTAGAGCTGCCAGTGATAGAGTTCTGACCTTGTGCCTCAAGTGCTTCCGATGATTACCACAAACATTCAGGGGTAAGAACCACGGAAGAAGTAAAACATTCATCTCCCTTGGCCCATGTTTCCTGAGCTGTATAAGTGGGTTGCTGTATAGAACTCTAAGGTCTCTTTTAGAACAATACTTTTATGATTGAGGAATAATAAAGTATAAGCACCAGCAAGCCATGGGAAAATGCAAACAGACACACAAACAAATAAAAACAATTCATTTCCCAGTATTAGGAAATTTTGCCTGCAGCTACAAAATGGCACTCAGCATTTTTATAAAAACTAAACTTTTAATTACTAAGCAAGTGTTGATAGTTGAATCTTAAATATACTTGCACGTCAACTATGCTCAAAATCATTTATCTTAGAAGTAACCAAATCATAGTGGAAGGCACAAAAACAGGAATAATAGATGATCTAACCGTATTATACACCAGTTAAAATATTTAGTTTACCTCTTCTTTAATTCCCTTCACCTGCCATTATAGAAACGAAAAATGTTTAGTCATTTGAAGCACAGATGCAAGTAAACTTTCTGAGTAACAGTCACATGTGGTCAAAAGAGGCTATTTTTAGCATACTTTATAAAATGCACATTAATGAAATATAGATAAAACGAAGAATGACGTCAGGAGGAGGCCAAAGTGAACAAAAATGGCAAAAATATTAATTTTCTTTGCTACAAAGAATAACTATTGATAGAGTAATTTATATTAACAGATATGAAAATGGTTTTCATGAAAACTTATAAATGTTTAAAATATCATGGACATGGGATTAAAGGAAAATCATAAATCTCATCAGGGACAAAATGAAAATAATTTTTTCAGATCATTTTTCTATTGAACTCAATAGAAGTTTAGCTTGAATATGCACTTTAATTACTTCATATTTTGATTCCTTGATTTCAACAAAAAGGGTCTGAGGTCACTTAGAAAAAAACTTAGCATACTCTAATGAGATTTTCGGTAAATAGAAAAACTGTCATATATGCCGTACGAAGACAAATAAGGTTCAAAGTAATAAAATATGTGGTCCAGCAAAATCTATGCTACAGATTTAATGATGATGACAATAATGTGGTTCATGACTCAAAATAGGAAATAAGCTGATATTGATTTCACTAAGCACTGCCTCTCATAACACTAATTCTATATGGAAATCATTTGTAAAATGAAGATTATCTATTCAATTAATAGAAAATCTTATGCATTTATCCTTTACTTTGAGTGAATCATAAGGCAGTAGTTATAATATCTTGGCACTTTTATGGATGTTCTAATTGAAGATTAATTTTGAAAACTTTAAATATAAGGTTTATACAAAGAATATATTACAAAAACTCATTAAATAAGGCAAAGTGAGATAATTTTTTCATATGCAAAACATATAGTGAAAGATGTTCAAACGTCCATATAAGTTACACAGGTCATCCCAAACCATATCTAAATATACAGAATTTGGGTATCAATGTGATAACTGTCTAATAACAGGAGGGATTTTTTTTCTCCATCAGTAAACATACAATGTACAGCTGGACTAATACCTAATTTTTCCCAAATAACCAAAATGTTTCTAAATAGAAATACATATAGTTATTTATAATTCTTTGAAATTAGTAAAAATGTTGTATAAAATATAAAAATAATCAAAAAATATTAAAGCTTTAAAAACTCCTCAGATCTTTAAAAATTCCCAGAACTTCATCACAGTGGTCTTAAAGTTACTATTTTTATTGAGACCTCTGAATTATTTTGTCAAATATTTTGAAGAACCAGAAAAAAATTAATTACACATATAATTATATATTTAGTATTTAATTAGTAATATATATACAATTAAGATTATAAAATAGCAGTGAGAAAGGGATGATTGTAAGCATTTAATTAGGGAAAATCTTTATTAATTCTTTTTGCTTCTTCTCTGTTGCATTCTTTCTCTTTGCTTCCTTATCTTACCTTTCCTTTTAGTGAATTTGATTTCTATCTTCCAGACGGTAGGACTTTGCTCTCATAACCACTTGGTAAGGTCACCAATTACTGGGTGCACCTTGGAATTTCAGGTCAAAATGTTTTACTGTAAACTATGTGTCCCTACTTGAGCCCAGTTTCTTGTGCCATTAACTGTTAGAGAATCGTAGTTACCTGGGTCCTTAATGACAAAGCTCTTTCTGCATATCTAAATCTATTTTTTTCTCTAAGGAGCCAAGAAAATATCTACCTAATTGCTTTTAGCATAAAAGTTATCTGAGAGAGATTGCAGATTAGTTTTATTATTAACATAGAGGCTGAAATTAAAGGAGAAGGAATCTATAATTAGGAAGCTATTAAAGGGGTAAAAATGGGACCTCAGTATCCCAACTAGTAGTAATCATCTTACAAGGCAAACACCTTTGAGATTCACAATTCACTTGTGATATAAATGAAACCCAGAGTGAAATCTCTTCAGATCAAAAAATGTCCTGCTTTCCTGAATAAGGGACAATCTATAATCCATGTGAGAAAGAGAATCGAAGTGAACTCTCAGGTAAAGAACATAGATAATACATTGGCTTTTATTATAGTCAGAAAATAAGTTATTACTACTAACAGAAAAAATAAAAATAAAATTTTAATGAGCACCTACAAACTCTAAGAATCTCAGCTTGTCTGCTTTTCCAAATTTGATAAAATCCCTTCTGATAACCTGACACTTCTTCATAGCTTTAAATATAATTTGTACTTTGATTTGTACCTTTGTATTTTTTTTTTTTTTTTGCTTTCTAGACAATAAGAAATATAATTATCATTGTCCTTTAAAATCAAACAACACAATTAGTTTTTAATAGGGTTTCAGTAGATATTTGCTGGAATAATGAATTTTGGATACAGTGAAAATTAGTAACAGCTAGTATTGTTAGTACTTAGCATGTGGCAGGCACTTCTAAGCATTCTGTGTATATTAACATACTTCTTTACTGTACTAGAGATAATTTTTTTTTTAATAATTTACACATGAGGACACAGAGGCAAGTTTAAGTCTTCGGACAGTTGTCATACAGCTTGTAAGTGGCGAGGGTGACATTTAAGTCCAGGAAGTCTGGCCCCTGACCCTGTGCTCCTAATCATTATTTTATTCAGTAATTTTTGAATAGTAGAAGACATATGATGATTTTCAACAGTTGGCAAAATACATTCAAAGGCAAGCAATTTTACTGAAATAAAAGTATTTAAACAAATAATCAATGGTTGGATCTTTGCCCACTATTCACTAGGGGAAAAGATAAATAATAGTTATTATTACGTGCGTGATATTTTGTTAAATGCTTTACACAGATTATCTCATTTAATCCTCAGGACGGTAAGATGATGAGGATGTGTTTGATAAAGCAACTTGAAGACAGATAGAAGCAGTATGATGACACTCAGAACTGTTAACTTTTAGAAAAGTCACTGAAACAACTACAAAATGGAGTCACTAGAAAATGAAAACAAGGAATGTCTGTTCATATCCTTTGCCCACTTTTTGATGGGGTTGTTTGTTTTTTTCTTGTAAATTTGTTTGAGTTCTTTGTAGGTTCTGGATATTAGCCCTTTGTCAGATGAGTAGATTGCAAAAATTTTCTCCCATTCTGTAGGTTGCCTGTTCACTCTGATGGTAGTTTCTTTTGCTGTGCAGAAGCTCTTTAGTTTAATTAGATCCCATTTATCAATTTTGGCTTTTGCTGCCGTTGCTTTTGGTGTTTTAGACATGAAGTCTTTGCCCATGCCTATGTCCTGAATGGTACTACCTAGGTTTTCCTCTAGGATTTTTATGGTATTAGGTCTAACATTTAAGTCTCTAATCCATCTTGAATTAATTTTCGTATAAGGAGTAAGGAAAGGATCCAGTTTCAGCTTTCTACTTATGGCTAGCCAATTTTCCCAGCAGCATTTATTAAATAGGGAATCCTTTCCCCATTTCTTGTTTCTCTCAGGTTTGTCAAAGATCAGATGGCTGTAGATGTGTGGTATTATTTCTGAGGACTCTGTTCTGTTCCATTGGTCTATATCTCTGTTTTGGTACCAGTACCATGCTGTTTTGGTTACTGTAGCCATTTCTCAAAAGAAGACATTCATACAGCCAACAGACACATGAAAAAATGCTCATCATCACTGGCTATCAGAGAAATGCAAATCAAAACCACAATGAGATACCATCTCACACCAGTTAGAATGGCGATCATTAAAAAGTCAGGAAACAACAGGTGCTGGAGAGGATGTGGAGAAATAGGAACACTTTTACACTGTTGGTGGGATTGTAAACTAGTTCAACCATTATGGAAAACAGTATGGCGATTCCTCAAGGATCTAGAACTAGAAATACCATTTGACCCAGCCATCCCATTACTGGGTATATACCCAAAGGATTATAAATCATGCTGCTATAAAGACACATGCACACGTATGTTTATTGTGGCACTATTCACAATAGCAAAGACTTGGAATCAACCCAAATGTCCATTAGTGACAGATTGGATTAAGAAAATGTGGCACATATACACCATGGAATACTATGCAGCTATAAAAAAGGATGAGTTTGTGTCCTTTGTAGGGACATGGATGCAGCTGGAAACCATCATTCTTAGCAAACTATCACAAGAACAGAAAACCAAACACTGCATGTTCTCACTCATAGGTGGGAACTGAACAATGAGATCACTTGGACTCAGGAAGGGGAACATCACACACCGAGGCCTATCATGGGGAGGGGGGAGGGGGGAGGGATAGCATTGGGAGTTATACCTGATGTAAATGACGAGTTGATGGGTGCTGACGAGTTGATGGGTGCAGCACACCAACATGGCACAAGTATACATATGTAACAAACCTGCACGTTATGCACATGTACCCTAGAACTTAAAGTATAATAATAATAATAAAAAAAGAAAACTCTGTTAGCATAGAAAAAAAAAAAGAAAATGAAAACAAGGAAATAAAATACTATAAAACATCAACTGGGAACTAATCTGAAGTGTCCTGGGTAGTGGACCCCATCAGCAAGATGGGATTGTTTTGTCCAGCGATGTTCTATAGTTTAAGCATGAAAGTGGAGAAAGCAGACATTGGGGTGGATATTCTTAATGATAATATCATGGGAAAAACTAAAGTTCAAAATATTTGATTATTAAAAAAAGATATTTTTGAGAAAATTTGTTCTGATTATTACCACATTCCCATTGATATGGTGTTAATTACATTTTTAAGCAGATTTTGAACAAAATTTGCATTGTCATATTGTCTAAATCAAGATTATTTATTGATCTTGGGTGCTTTTGAAATAAGAAATACTTCCTGCTTTCAGTGAAAAGGCCATAACTTACTAAAATAAGATTCGTCCAAGAGTTTATTTCCTTTCTTATTTTGTATGTATGTCATAAACTGGGAATTCAAGCAGAATATAAACTCCTATTCATTCTTTAATATTCCAACTTAAATTTGGGGTAATATTTTCTTTAACAGATAAGAAAATGACAGTAATAATATAGATGCAATTTTATCAAACATAGAAAATGTTTCATATTAAATCTTTTTTTGTTTTAATCTACAAAATGCTCAAAAATAATATAATGCCAATATAGTATATTAAATGGAGCCATTATATATTGGAATGTGATCTTAATCAGTTTTTTAAAACTACATATTGTAAACAATAATGTCCTGATATTTTAACTGGTTTATAATTTAACAGTTTACATGTGGAAAAAATTATCCAAAAATTATAAGGCAGAGAAAAGAGGGATCTTTTTAAATAAATAATGTACCGATGAAAGCTTACACTTATTATGCCTAATATATGACAGATACACTCTGTTAAGTGTTTTATATTAATTAAATCATTTACTTATCTGTTCTGGATTATGCAGTTATTACCATAATGAATCCCATTTTACAGATGAGAACAGTGACGAACAGGCTGGTTAGAAATGTAAGCCTTGTTTCAAAAGCCACAGAGTTTTTTAAATCAGAATTTGAACCTACGCAGGCTGGTTCTAGAGTACAGATTCTTAGCATCATTTGACACTCTTCTCCTACATTACTATGAACAAAAAAGAAAGCATATATACACTTAAATTTAGGAGTAGCTAAATTATCAGGGAGTATTTTTCATGTTTAACAATTAAAAACCTACATCTGACATGCAAGCACTCAAAGAATACTGTGGGAATTTCAAGTGAAAATAATGTTTATCTCTAAAAATACCTCAGAAGTTGTTTTTCAGATCATTATATTTACCAGAGACCATATTAATAGAAGATTTTAAGATTCTGTGGCTGAGTCATTTCTGGGTTTAGTTCCATTCTCAGTCAAATAATGACATGCCATTTGTTCTACAACATCACAGAACCATTAGAATATAAAAGAGTTTTCTGGATTACAAGATGAAATATGATTTTAAAACTTCATGGAACACATACTTAATTCTTCATAGGTTTAGAAGAAGTGGATTTGTGCTCTAAAAGAAAGAATAGAGATACCTGGTAATGTGTTAAGATTTCATCATGGTCTTTAGGGTCTTAGTTGAAGTACGTATTGTTTTAGAAGACAGCAATCTTTGGTCTAGTACAAGAGCAGTATATGATGGAAAAAGTCTCATATCAATCATTCTTCATTTAAAAATGTCATAAACTTAAGTGAGAATCATTAATACACAGACATTATTATTTCTTTTCACTGGGCCTCAGATTTCTTAGTCTATAAAGTGCAATTATATTAAATGAGCTCTATGATAGCTCTTCTCTGAAGTTCTATTATTGGAAAACTTAAAATCAGGTGGCCCACCAGAATAATTATTTGTCCCTGTTTTCCAGAAGCTGTCTCCTTTTTCACCTGTTGTTCTGGAGTGATTATTAAGAGCATCCTGTTTCTCTCAATAGTGTCCAGTTTGGGTAATTAATTATACACATTGTAAAGAATCAGAGATATATTAGAGCTAATTTTCACTTATTAATATTTATCCTAGAGCACTCAATATTTGAGTAATTTTGAATACATAATAGATAAATTAACATATACATGAGTAAATGACAACTCAATGAAATAAAATCACCTGCTCTGATAAACATTTAGCATACTTTCAATTGTTAAAATATTTGATATTAGTTTACACAAGATTATGCAGGATCTAGTAATGGGTGGACATGGCTTCTAATCTTAGTCATTTACTCACTTGGGGAAGTCAAACTTACATTTTCTTTTCTCATCACATAATTGAGAGATAATTATACCACTACGTTTTCCATATCAGAATGACTAAAGTTAATTACAGCATTTTGCTAAGCATTTAAGGGTGATAGCATTCAAAATATTTTTTTTAAAGGTTAATGCACAGCTTCCTTTTTTTTTTCTTACATAGTTATATGTAGTGTTGCCATATTTAGCAAACAGAATATGTAAAATCTGGTTAAATTTAAATTTCAGGTAAATACAGAATAATATTTTAGTGCTAATATATTCTACATATAGCACTGGCGTCCTACATTTTATCTGATAACACTACCTCCATGGCATTCTTATTCTTAGATTTCTTGACTAATGACTACTAGTGATGACTACTGATGAACAAGTGTCCATGGCTGTTTCCTCCATGCAATCATTCAGGAACCCAGCTGTTGAAGATGGAAGAGCCCCAACCCACCTGGGTTCCTGAATGACTGCATGGAGAGCTTCCCTGGACAATGGTTCATCTGCCCCATGCTGCTATATGAAATAAGAAGTAAATGTCTGTTGTTTTGTGCCATTACATGAATTTGGGGTTTATTAGTACAGCAGCTAGCCTTGCCTAAATAATGGAGTTCTTAAAATGATATCATTACAGGTATAATTAAAATAATAAATATGTTTTTTAAAAAACTTCCTTTTTTAAGTAAAATAAGGTTTCACAGTGTTCTTATTCTTGGTTTATTAGGCTAATGACTATAAAATGTTTTGAGATATGTCATAGTGGTTAGGAATAGTCTCTAGAGACAGCCCTGGATTTATATTCTAGTCTTGCCACTTGCCTTGGACAATTTGTTTACAATTACCAAACCTCAATTTCTTCATCTATGTAATGACGATTAGAGTATTCCTTAATTAATAGGGTTGCTATGAAAATTGAGATGATGCTGAGCCTGTTTCATAGAAGCAATCAATGATTTTAGCTAATATTGTTATTATTCTCATGAAAAATGTTTGACATATTTTCTTAGTAGTATCAGTTTTGCAAACTGAACAAATTTTAAAAGCTTATCATTTATAATTTCTTTTTCTTGTAAAAGTTGATTCTGCCTTTAGAGAATTTGTTTTCCTGAAACCCATCTATCTAACAACCGAATATAGGTAAATATGTTTATTTGTTACAGAGACATAGGGAAATGTATTACATCAAGAGATATGTAAAAGTATATGGGGTAGTGAACCTGTTCAGTTTTGAGCCAAAGTATTTTCATTACCTTTGCAAATAATTTATCTTAACATTGTAGATATTGATAATTGTTGATAACTGAATAAGAATGATAGACACATGGGGATTCCTTCATTCACTCATTGTCTCTACTTTTGCATATTTGAAATTTATCATAATGACAAGTTTTTTTTCAAAATAAGATACTGTTTAATGCTTTCATATTTTCTTAAATATGGAACTATTTCCCATGATGAGGAAAGGCAGCAAACTATGTAGTGGTGTGGTCTTCCCAACACAAGTATTGAGTACTTATCATTTGCCAGGCACTCTTTCGCGTGCCATTTATGCAGTGCCTGATTTCACACTCAGACTAAACCTATGCTGTATCATCATAATTATTTCCATTCCATAGATATGGAAATGGCAGATGACGACTTTGAATAGCTCATTCAAGGCCATACAGAATGTATTCTCGTGTGTGTGTTTGTGTGTGTACGTGTGTGTGTGTGTGTGTGTGTATATATAGAGAGAGAGGGGGGGGAGAGAGAGAGAGAGAGAGGGCGGCGAGGGGGGCGGGGAGAGAGAGAGAGAGAGAGAGAGAGAACAAACAAAAAATATCAGCAATGTTCCTGTGTTGCTATGCAAGGTTTCTTTCTGTTTCCAGATGCTTCAAGGTCTATTAAAATTATTCTGCCTATGTCTGCACAGGCACTCCTTTGAAGATTATATTTGAGAACTAGAAGTTTTGACAGTGTAATCACCCACCATCTCCTTTCAATGCCAAAAGGACAAATTCCAGCAAATACTGAATGCATGAGGTTCTTTAAAGCTTCCAGAAACTATTGGTATTTTATTCATTTCAACAAGCCTTAGACTCCTAGGGCCCATGGTAGTCAAAATGTTTCCTGATTACATAAACTTAATTTAAGTATTCAGTTTTGATGTTACTAGGTAAGAAGTTGTATGCATATGTTTGTGTAAATGGTTTATTCAAAATGGTTATATCAAAAGAAAATGCCCAGAAGTGCCACCTCTTATTTTCCACTTACCCAGCACTTTCTGATCCAGAATATATTTGAATATATTTACCTAATATTATATTCCCAAATGTTATGTAGTAAACCAAGCAGAAGATAGGGATTTTTCTCCATTTACGTTTCATCACTACTCCCACATGGCTTCATATTGCCAAGTTGATTTTCAAAGAGGGTGTAAAACCCAAGGTCACAAGAGGTAATATAACTGGACTTTCTAAATCCTGAAAATCCATAATCTCTCTGGAAAGAGAATAATAAGCACTTAGATATGCATACATACATAACACTTAGGTATATTACATACAGAATTTCAGCTATTGAACATTTACACTACTTGTATAGCCATTTAAGAACATGAAAAAAATAATGCTCTGAAGATGCCTTAAGAAATGTAAGCATACATATAACAGTTCCTTACTTAAATAAGATACTATGCTCTATATTCAGAATAAAATAGGTGGTACAGTTAACTTTTTATTATTATTATTATTTACTTTAGGTATGAAATGGTACAGAATTACCTTGCTTTTTCATATTTAACAAAAGCTCGTAATTGTCTTGCATTATTTTTCTAGATTATGGTAATTGTCCATTAAGAATGAAAATATTGGGAGGCTAAGGCAGGAGAATGTTGTGAACCCAGGAGGTAGAGCTTGCAGTGAGCTGAGATCACGCCACTGCACTCCAGCCTGGGCGACAGAGCGAGATTCCATCTCAAAAAAAAAAAAAAAAAGAAAAAGAAACTAGATTATTAAACTGATTTAAAATTTACCAAGAATTTATTTAGACACATCCTTATCTATAGTTTTATGTAAATCCTACAAAAATAGATTAGTGTGTTTGAAGAAAACAATTCTATTCTGTTAAAACTTGAAAATCAAAGTCATCTTTAAAACTAACTCTTGAGAGGGTATATGTGTGCATGAATTTATCAATTTCTTCTAGATTTTCTAGTTTATTTGCACAGGGGGTGTTTACAGTATTCTCTGATGGTAGTTTGTATTTCTGTGGGATCAGTGGTGATATCCCCTTTATCATTTTCTATTGTGTCTATATGATTCTTCCTTCTTTTTTTCTATATTAGTCTGGCTAGCGGTCTATTTTTGTTAATCTTTTCAAAAAACCAGCTCCTGGATTGATTTTTGAAGAGTTTTTCATGTCTCTAGTTGTTTCAGTAATGCTCTGATCTTAATTATTTATTGTCTTCTGCTAGGTTTTTAATTTGTTTACTCTGGCTTCTCTAGTTCTTTCAATTGTGGTGTTACAGTGTAGATTTTAGATCTCTCCTGCTTTCTCCTGTGGGCATTTAGTGCTATAAATTTCCCTTTAAACACTGTTTTAGCTGTGTTCCAGAGATTCTGGTACGTTGTGTCTTTGTTATCACTGGTTTCAAAAAACACCTTTATTTCTGCCTTAATTTCATTATTTACCCAGTAGTCATTCAGGAGCAGGTTGTTCAGTTTCCATGTAGTTGTGTGGTTTTGAGAGCGTTTCTCAATCCTGAGTTCTAATTTGCTTGCCCTGTGGTCTGAGAGTCTGTTTGTTATGATCTCCACTCTTTTGCACTTGCTGAGGAGTGTTTTATTTCCAATTATGTGGTCAATTATAGAATAAGTGTTATGTGGTGCTGAGAAGAATGTATATTCTGTTGAATTGTGGTGGAGAGTTCTATCAACGTCTATTAAGTCTGATAACAAGTTCTGAAACTGAAGCAGTAATTAATAGCTGACCAGCCAAAAAAACCCCAGGACCAGATGGATTCACAGCCGAATTCTACCACAGGTACCAAGAGGAACTGGTACCATTACTTTTAAAAATTTCCAAGCAATAGAAAAAGAGACTCCTCCCTCTTTTTATAAGGCCAGCATCATCCTGATACTAAAACCTGGCAGGGACACAACAAAAAAAGAAAATTTAAGGCCAATATCCCTGATGAACATCAATGGAAAAATCCTCAATAAAATACTGGCAAACCAAATCCAGCAGCACATCAAAAAGCTTATCCACCACGATCAAGTCGGCTTCATCTCTGGGGTGCAAGACTGGTTCAACATATGCAAATCCATAAACATAATCTATCGCATAAACAGAAACAATGACAAAAACTACATGATTATCTCAATCGATGCAGAAAAGGCCTTTGACAAAATTCAACAGCCCTTCATGCTAAAAACTCCCAATAAATCGGGTATTGATGGGACATACCTCAAAATAATAAGAGCTATTTATGACAAACCCACAGCCAATATCATACTGAATGGGCAAAAGCTGGAAGCATTCCCTTTGAAAACTAGCAGAACACAAGGATGCCCTCTCTCACAACTCCTATTCAACGCAGTATTATAAGTTCTGGCCAGGACAATCAATCAAGAGAAATAAATAAAAGGTATTCAAATAGGAAGAGAGGAAGTCAAATTATCTCTGTTTGGAGATGACATGTTATTTAGAAAACCCAGTTGTCTCAGACCCAAAACTCCTTAAGCTGATAAGCAACTTCAGCAAAGTCTCAGGATACAAAATCAATGTGCAAAAATCACAAACATTCCTATACATCAATAATAGACAGAGAGCCAAATAACGAGTGAACTCCCATTAACAATTGCTACAAAGAGAATAAAATACCTAGGAATACGACTTACAATGGATATGAAGGACCCCTTCAAGGAGAACTACAAACCACTGCACAAGGAAATAAGAGACGACACAAACAAATGAAAAAACATTCCATGCACATGGATAGGAAGAATCAATATTGTGAAAATGGCCATACTGCCCAAAGTAATTCATAGATTCAATGATATTCCCATCAAGCTACCATTGACTTTCTTCACAGAATTAGAAAAAACTACTTTAAATTTCATATGGAACCAAAAAAGAGCCCATATAGCCAAGACAATCCTAAGCAAAATGAACAAAGCTGGAGGCATCATGCTACCTGACTTCAAATTGTACTACTACAAGGCTACAGTAACCAAAACAGCATGGTACTGGTACCAAAACAGATATACAGACCAATGGAACAGAACAGAGCCCTCAGAAGTAACACCACATGTCTACAACTATCTAATCTTTAGCAAACCTGACAAAATCAAGCAATGGGGTAAGAATTTCCTATTTAATAAATGGTGTTGGAAAAACTGGCTAGCCATGTGGAGAAAACTGAAACTGGACCCCTTCTTTACACCTTATACAAAAATTAACTTGAGATGCATTAAAGATTTAAATGTAATACTGAAAACCATAAAAATCCTAGAAGAAAACCTAGGCAATACCATTCAGGACATAGGCATGGACAAAGACTTCATGACTAAAACATCAAAAACAATTGCAACAAAAGCCAAAATAGACAAATGGGATCTAATTAAACTAAAGAGCTTCTGCACAGCAAAAGAAACTATCAGAATGAACAGGCAACCCACAGAATGGGAGAACATTTTTGCAATTTATCCATCTGATAAAGAGATAATATCCAGAATCTACCAGGAACTTAAACAAATTTACAAGATAAAAACAACCCCATCAAAAAGTGGGCAAAGGATATGAACAGACACTTCTCCAAAGAAGACATTTATGCAGTCAACAGACACTTGAAAACATGCTCATCATAACTAGTCATCAGAGAAATGCAAATCAAAACCACAACGTGATACCACCTCACGCCAGTTAGAATGTTGATCATTAAAAGTCAGGAAACAACAGGTGCTGGAGAGGATATGGAGATATAGGAATGCTTTTACACCGTTGGTGGGAGTGTAAATTAGTTCACCCATTGTGGAAGACAGTGAGGTGATTCCTCAAGGATCTAGAACTAGAAATACCATTTGATCCTTCAATCCCATTATTGGGTATCTACCCAAAGGATTATAAATCATTCTACTATAAAGATACATGCACACGTATGTGTATTGCAGCACTATTCACAATAGCAAAGATTTGGAACCAACTGAGATGCTCATCAATGATAGACTGGATTAAGAAAATGTGACACATATACACCATGGAATACTATGCAGCCATAAAAAGGATGAGTTCATGTCCTTTGCAGGGACATGAATGAAACTGGAAACGACCATCCTCAGCAAACTAACATAGGAACAGAAAACCAAACACCACATGTTATCACTCATAAGTGGGAGTTGAGCAATGAGAACATATGGGCACAGGGAAGGGAACATCACACACTGGGGCCTGTCAGGGGGTGAGGGTCAAGGAGAGGGATAACATTAGGGGAAATACCCATTCTGGATGATGGCTTGATGGGTGCAGCAAACCACCATGGCACATGTATATCTATGTAACAAACCTGCACATTCTGCACTTGTATCCCAGAACTTAAGTATAAACAACAACAACAACAACAACAACAACTGGAACTCAAGGGAAATATGAATCTTTTTGAGATGTGCTGAAAATCTGAAAGAGCATGTAATTTACAGAGGTAAGGATTGGAAATGGTCTTGGCAGAGTCTATTTTCACTACTGATATGTGGCAGAAGTCAAGGATTTTCTATTTCTTAACACAAAGATCATCAGACTGTAGAATAGTGTTGATTCCTTCATTGAGTTTGAACTAGGACAGTGGGCCAGTTATACCCAGTCTTGTTTCAGTCAACTGGTAGGTAGTTGATCATGTAGACGGTCTTTAATTTTTTTTAAGAGAAGCTCTGAAAGCTGCTTTTATTTCTAGAAAATTATTATTATCATCAGGCAGTCTATATATTAAAATACAAGTTATGGATTTGAGACACAATCAACAGGAAAGGATATGAAACAATTCTCATGCTGTACTCTCAATGAGTTCTTATAGTGAATTAACTACAAATGAATAAAGTTAGGTTGAGCTATGCAGCATGTTTATCTTAGGTAGCATATTTTCTATGGTGATGTTTATGTGTATAAGGATGAGTCATTATTATTTCAGTATTTATCATCTATTTCTCTGTAGGAACAATAATTTAATTTAAATAAAACAAAAGTGATATGTCTTACCCTTTTACACACGTCATATGGAAAGCAGAATGGAAAAGCCAGTAACATTTTTCTCAAGTTGCCATTGCATTTGGAGATTATTCAAGCTTGTGTTCAAGAGATTACATAAGGGCCATCAAAAAGTAGGAAGATCTCTGAGTTTATAGTAAAGTGAGAGGGTTACAAGTGATTTCACAAAGGATATGAGATCTGAACTAAGCCTTCAAGAGCAAACAAGATTTTGACAGGATAACTAGAAAGGTGCTCGAGGCAGAGAGCATGAGCAAATCAAGAAATGATAGTCCTTGTCAGAAAAAAAAAGTTTTACTGCAATGTCTGTCAGGCTATAGGGTCATAACCCATTTTGACATCTCAAGAACAGAGCTATTGATCTTTTACATAAGAATGTTCTCTGATGTACTAGAGGATGTTTAACAATATCCCTGACCTCTGGTTACCAAATGCTAATAGTAAGGTCCCTCAATTCCTTTAGTCATGGAGAAAATCCAGTTTTCTTATATATTTTCAAATGTTCCACAATGGTGAGTAAACCTTCCCCACACTGAAACATTGAGTCAAGGTTCAATGTAGATCATTTTTTTAATAGAAAGTAACAGAATAGAAGAAAAGATTAAAAAAAAGAAAAAAAGTACATTTCAGTATAAAGAATGATCAGATAATGGGCAGCCTGGACATAATTGACTGTTGAGCTGCTGAATTTTAGAGCTGACAGGAATATGATCAAGAGTCTCGGTGATTTTCAAACTTCATATTTTATTAGCATATCCACTAGGGGGAAAAGTTTATAAATCCCATACACAGCTTCATGGAAACTAACAACCAGAAAACTTAAGTGACTTAACAAATTAAGATGCCTACCATAACTAAGTTGATCAATCACTGGACATTTTGAGAAGGAATACCAATTAAATACACTAAGAAAAAAATGTGTTAATTCATAAGAAAACATGTTTCCTTCTTAAATAGTAAAACAAATGACAATACCTTTGCTACTTGTCTTTGTTACTTGACACATGAACAATGAAAATCTCTTAACCTGGACTTCATGATCCAAATAAACTAATGGTGCCTACACAGCTTTTCCATAGCTTTCCTTAGAGGATTTAAACATCTCTTTCACCCTTAAATTTTCATGTCCAAAATTTACATGCACTTCATCTCAAGTCCCTTAAAAAATGACTCATGTCTGCCTTACACTATGGCTGTCACAATCATCTACAAAATATAAAGCCTGATTTAGAAATGTGGCTCCAGTTCCCTTCCTTAGCCACCATCACTCCATATTCATGGCCATAAGACACTGAGCACTACAGGCTAAATTTTAATGCATTTTGTTGGCCCCTTGAATTTATGCGTCCTCCTCAGAACTCAACTTTTCGCTTGACTTTTGAGTCTGAGCATTCCTGCAATTCCAGCATAGGCTGAGCATCCCAAATCTGAAAATCTGCAGTCAAAATGCTCCAAAATCCAAAACTTTTTGAGTGTTGACAGTACACCACACATGAGAAATTCCACACCTGACCTCAAGTGACAGGTCACACATAATTATTAATAACACTGTATAAAATTACCCTCAGACTCTGTGTATATGGTATATATGAAACATAAATACATTTTATGTTTAGAATTGGGTTCCATCCCTAACATATCTCATTGTGTACATGCAAATATTTAAAAATCCAAAGAATGACACACTTCTGGTCCCAAGCATTTATTTTCTTTTTTGTTTTTGAGACAGAGTCTCACTCTGTCGCCCAGGCTGGAGGGCAGTGGCATGATCTTGGCTCACTGCAACCTCTGCCTCTGGGTTCAAGTGACTCTCCTACCTCAGCCTCCTATGTAGCTGGGGTTACAGGCATGTGCCACCATGCCTGGCACATTTTTCTATTTTTAGTAGAGATGGGGTTTCACCATGTTGGCCAGGCTGGTCTGGAACTCCTGGCCTCAAGTGGTCCATCCACTTCAGCCTCTCAAAGTGCTGGAATTATAGGTGTGAGCCACCACACCTGGCCCTGAAGCATTTTGGATAAAAGATTCTCAACCTGTGACTCCTTCAGGCTTAGAAGAGAATTCCTTCTTCCCTCCTAACAATAGGTAAACTACATGACTGGGCTAATGGGTAATCCTTTGCCATGGAAAGGGTTATAAGACATTATAATTACAATGTAATTACAATGTAATTCTGTTCTCTGCATGTTTTCATTCCCTGATAAAATCTAAATAAGATTGAAATAAATAAAGGAACAATTATGCATGTAAATGAATGGTTTTGAAAGCAGTGTGGCTTTGTGGTGAGTTAAAAACCAGAAGGCTGAAACCTGAATACAGCCCATAAATAAAGTATTGGTTGCTGGATTTGCAGTTTAAATGTAAATGCATGTAAATTGTGGACAATTTGTTACAGTATCCACCATTTCATATTGCATTATACCGGACAACTTCATAAATCTATGTTCCTATACATTTTGAGTTTGCACTTATTGGTAGTCTTTAAGGACATGGATTCTCATGTCCTACAGAGGGATTACAAGACTGTGCTCTCCATGCGACTGTCTAGCTATAAAATGAAGGCACTAACGGAAATTATTTCTAAGACTCACTGTGAGCATGAACTTAGGTGATGCATATAAAGTACTTAGCACATGTTCCATCATATAGCAATTAATAAATGTTAGTTTTTTATTATTCTTTAGCAATGAAACTCCTGCTGCTTGTGATATTATGTTAGAGCAGGAAACAGGAATAAAATGCTTTGCCTGAAAGCAGTACTACCTGGGCATAATTTCATAAACTTAATTTTATCTAGGCAACTTTAACAGAAACTGACATTAGGAAAGTGAATTTTAGCAGCAGACAAAACTATAATAAGATTTCTTTGGATTGTTCTTTTTTTTTTTGAGTCAGAGTCTCATTCTATTGCCCAAGCTGGAATGCAGTGGTGAGATCTTGGCTCACTGCCACCTCTTCCTCCTGGGTTGAAGCAATTCTCCTGTCTCCGCCTCCTGAGTAGCTGGGACTACAGGCACACGCCAACACACCTGGCTAATTTTTGTAATTTTAGTAGAGATGGGGTTTCACCATATTGGTCAAGCTGGTCTCGAACACTTGACCTCAGGTGATCCACCCACCTTGGCCTTCCAAAGTGGTGGGATTATAGGTGGGAGCCACTACATTGGACTGGATTGGTTTTTAAATGTAGTACATTCATTGAACCAATTCTTAAGTTCCAAAGTAAGGTAGTTTTCAGACATGTATTCCATATATAATTTTTCCAGGTGTGTGACTCCATGAGCTAAGTGCTTAAAAACATTAAAATTATGACACAGTATCTAGAAAAGATATTACTACTGTGAAAGAAGAAAGGGTCTTACACTGAGTTTTATAAAAATGAAATATTTTCTAGGTCCTCTTATCTTTCACAGTATTTACTGAAAGAAGAAACTTTCAAAACTTACAATTTCACTTTATTCAAGGGACATGTATAGGCTAAAACCGTTTTGTGGTTTCGTATACAATATCTGAAAAAAAAAAAAAAGATGAATAATGCATTGGTAAGGCTAGAAAAAAAAAAAAAAAAAAAAAAAAGGAAACTTTACCTTGTAAAACCAAAAAATGTTCTGTTAACTGAGAAGTGGATAGAATGTTCAAAGTGCTTGCAGATCAAGCTCTCTGTAAAACCTGATTTATACTGCAGGCATCATAATGCCTGCCTACTTCAGAATGAATAATAGTACCAAGCTGAAGTCGCAACAGCAGCCCCGGAGCGTTAACAGCAAATGTTTTCCATCTTAATAGCTCAGTCTGTGCCATTCTCTACACTTAAAATTCTGAGCATTTAACACTTCTTGTTGCATCTAAATCCAGATACAAAAACCTTCAAATCAAACTATTTACCTCAACTGAAATTTGTCTTGAATAATTCATAAGAAGAAAGAAAGATGGCAGTGAAGAAAGCCAAAGGGAGTTTTAATGAACTCTAGAGTTTCAAAACTAATGGCATAGAAGCTATTACAGCTTTTCCCTTCACCTTATAAAAGGAGGTATGGGTCTCTCTTAAAATTAAATACTCCCAGAAAACAGAGGAGCACTACACAGTTCAGCTTTTTGCTTGTCTGCCATTGATGCAAGAACAGGATCATACAGATTACCAGGAGGGGCTCTCTGAATGTGTGACAGTTGAAGAAACACCTAAATTTTCATGTTATTCTTAAGTCATTTCACAAAATTCTAGTGGTATCTGGGGATTCAGTTAAAAGGAAGCTATGAAAAATCAATAAATGTGGTGGTTCTGGCTTAGGTTACGTGAGTACCTGCTTTTGTATTGCTTTGCTACCTTCAAAGATTTAGTTGGTATAATGGGCAGTTACCAGCTAGCCTACATTTGTTAAAGGGTTCACACCCTGCTCTAATAGATAATCATCTCTGCAGTGATTTTTCTGGGGAATAAACCTGGCATTTTGTTAAATTATCACAACAGAGGCCATTTTACAATGTTATAACTGTGTAGGTTTGTATTAATTTCCTATTGTTTCTGTAACTAATTATCATACGTTTAAGTTTCTTAAAATAACACAAAATTATTTTCTACAGTTCTGGAGGTCAGAAGTCTGAAAGGAGTCTTACAGGGCTAACATTAAGGTATAGGTAGTGGTACACTCCTTCTGGAGACTCCTGAGAAAATTTGGTTTCCTTGCCTTTTCCAGATCCCAGAGGGTGCCCTTGGCTGGAGCCCTCCCTTCATTTTCAAGGCACCTCACCCCAGTCTCTGCCACTGTTGTCCATTTCCTTCTGCCTTTGATCCTCTGCCTGTTATGAGGACCATCTAATTACATTGGGCCCAACTGGGTAATCCATGATTGTCTTCCCTTCTCAAGATCATTGACCACATTAGCAAAGTCCCTATTGCCATGTAACTTAGACAAGTTCTGGGGATTAGGAAGTTGATATTTATTGGGGTGGGGGGGATTTTTCTGTGAACAATAAGATTATAATAACCAAATTAATTGCTTACTAGAAGTATAGTTACACATTAGATGTTAGGCCCTTGATTATAAAACAGAAACAAAAGACAATCCTGATCATTTTAATGTGACTTTTTAGAAAATTTTTTTTCAAATATTTTCTAGAACTATATCTCACACAACTTTAAAAGCCTACTGAAAAACTTTAAAAATTTATAAATTTCTGAGTTGTTAATCTCTATTAATTAAAAATAGGTGGACATTTCAAATATAGGTAAGACCTAAGTATTTATATCAAAGCAATTTTCATTAATTTTCTTGAATTAACTCTAATCAACACTTAATAATGTAATATCTTCTTTAAAAGGGTTTCTGTGTCTGTCGTTTTTCCTTCTAGTCCACAGGTGATTATATACTCAGTGTCTAGAACATGAATAAGGGTTCTTTAATGTTTATAGAATGAATGAATGAGTGAATAAATGAAACAATTTCATTTTGTAAAAATCTACTTTTATCTTAGCAGACTTTTTAAAGCACAATAACATTACTGGTTGAAATATTAAATGCAGACCTGACATTTGATGATCTTTTAAGAACTCTATAAATGATTTTTTAGGCAGCTTCATTTTAAATGTATGCCACAAATACTTAAAGTGAGTCCATCATGGGAAGGGAAAACTTTCAAATAAAAACAGACCATTTATATTATTCTTATTTGAAGTTAATTCAAAAACATCTTGATCTAGGACCTAATCTAGATGCATATGACAAACTCAACCATGTTTCTAAAGACTTGCTGAGTTTATAAACAATATAAATCTTTGAAAAAATTACTATCAAATGAAAATAGAAATATTTTAATTGATAAATCAGTCCATATAGTCAAAGCAATATGCTAAAATGAATGTATTTTAAACTTTAAAAAAATACATTCACTTCTAAAACTATTAACAAAACTTCAAATTAGATACTATTCTATGAAGAATTGCACTCTTATCCTAGAAGCAAGACCATTTTAACAGGTAACTTATAAATAAAGATTAGAATAGTGAAATTTACATTCGTAGGAAAGGAAGTTTTCTAAGTATTTTACATTGATATTTCTCATTCTGGGAATTTTTATCAAAGATAGAGATTTTACCAAAGATTGATTCATAATCTATTTCAAAAAAGAAAGAGTATATTTTAAAATAGTTATCCTCACACAAATGGTCTCTGTTACTAGATTCTACCTAAGGATATCATGAACATGTTAAAAGTTTGCTGCTATTTTTAAGGAATATTGGTAACCATATAAACATACATAATGTGCTAAATGTTATTTAATAGAAAACAACAAAATGCTATTGATTTGAATTTCTATTATAATCTGAAGAAAAGAACGAGTGCTGATAGCGGATTATGTCATTTACAGATTACACTGAAGATTTTTAGAACTAATCAAATCAGCACTTTTCACAAAAAGATAACAAGTGTGTGATCACAGAAATCCTCACATATTTTCAATTCAAAATTCTGAATTATTGAAAACAACTTCACTCCAAAATTCACAAACAACATACAAAGAAAAATTTACCTTTTAATATTGTTATTCTATATTATTTATTGGAAATGGAGTAATAAGAGGACACAATGTGGTTGCAACAGAAATAAAGCATCCTAACAGTGACAATAAAGACAGAAATAAAAAATGCTTCAAGCCTAAATCTTCATTACATGTACATGTATATGTATATGAGGACTTTAAAAAATCATTTAAGAAAATACTAATATTCCAATAGAAAAACGTGATCTTATGATCAATGTCTAAAAATATGCATTACATGATTGGTCAGCAATTGTCTATGAGTTATGGTAACATTTATTTTCTTCTTTGTGTTTTTGTTGTTTCTAAATGTTTTACCAGGAGCATGTATACTTTAACAAGCAGAAATAAACAATGTTGATCTTTCCAATAAAAATGTAGTTTGTGTTTAATATTAAAGCCAAAAATAAATGAGTAAATGAACTTCATTTTATTATGTTTTCTAAGGAGAATAATGAGAAAATGCCACTCCTGAGAAAAACCACCCTTCCTATTTTTATGTGAACTTGTAAGAATTGTGAATTTGGGAAAAAATATTTGCACCTTCTTTCATTTTTGTAAAAAACCTTTGCATATAATGGTGAACTATCAAAGAGTGTGTATTCCATTATTAATCAAATCATGAAAATCTATATTTAAAAACATTCATGGGTTTATCACCAGTGAATAAGCATCATATATATGGATATATCCAGTAAAGATTTCATTACAGCATAGATAAATATTGCGTATCCTACAACTATAAAAAAATATATCTGCCTAAGCAATGATAGACATAAGGCGTTTTTACAGCAAGTGTCCTAATCATATTATTGCTAAATCACCTGACTTACATTAAATGCAGTACATAGAAAGAAACATGAGGCACCAAACTGTATTCTGCACTGTGCTTACAGCTTTCACAACAATTTTGATGAATCTGGATGGAAGTTCACAAAGTGTTTAATAATATTTGCTGACTTCACTTTCCTAACTGACCGTCTACTGCCTTTTCAGCCTGCATTCTTTGACGAAGGGGTCATATGGAGAGGGTCACCTGTCAAGGAACTGAGGGCAGCTTCTGGTTAACAGTCAGCAAGAAACTGAGGCCCTCAGTCCAACAGCACTTGAAGTACTGAATTCTGCCAACAACTATGTAAGTGAGCATGGGAGTGGATCCTCTATCAGTCTTGCTTTCAGATGAGATCCTAGGCCTGAGTGACTTGATTGCGGTCTTGTGAGACACCCCAAAGTAGAGATACCAACTAAGTAACACCCGGATACCTGACTCACAGATGATAACTGAGATGAGAAATGTGCAGTGTTTTAAGCCATTAAACTTTGGGGTAATTTGTTATATCGCTGTAGCAGGACGAGCCGCAGACAAAACTCCTCAGACACCAAGTTAAAGAAGGAAGGGGTTTATTCGGCCGGGGGCATCGGCAAGACTCCTGTCTCAAGAGCTGAGCTCCCCAAGTGGGCAATTTCTGTCCCTTTTAAGGGCTCACAACTCTAAGGGGGTGTGTGTGAGAGGGTCGTGATTGATTGAACAAGCAGGGGGTACGTGACTGGGGGCTGCATGTACCAGTAAATAGATCAGAACAAAACAAGATAGGGATTTTCACAGTGCATTTCTATATGATGTCTGTAATCTATAGATAACATGACCGATTAGGTCAGGGGTCGATCTTTAACTACCAGGCCCAGGGTGTGGCACCGGGCTGTCTGCCCGTGGATTTCATTTCTGCCTTTTTATTTTTTACTTCTTCTTTGGAGGCAGAAATTGGACATAAGACGATATGAAGGGTAGTCTCCTCCCTTATCGATGGATAATGAATGACACTTCCTTTAGGCAAAGACTATGTTTTATTTGGCTTTATGTACCTCCCAAATTGCTCTGTTCCTGAAACACAGAAAGCAATTCTTTATGCCAATTGTCTAACAGTGAATGAATAATTTGAAGTTTGAGATTTTATTATTCTATGTAGATCATAAAACACTTTGTCTGCCACAATCCTATCTGCTTTATCAGAATAAAAGATATTACAAGTAAAATAGCCCAAATTCGATAACATTTTTTCTTTTCTCTCTTCTCCCCACCCACCAGCCTTAATGTACAAATAAAAGGTTCACCCATTGTGTAAGTATACTGTTTGGTAAATTTTGGCAACTACGAAATATTCGTGTAACCACTATCACAGTTGAAATACAGAGCACTTCTAACTCCTGAAAATGTTTCCTCATGTCTCTTTACAGTCAAGTCCCTCCCCAACTCCTTCAGGCTGATCAGCCTTCTCTCACTATAGCTTAATACTTCCTAAAATTCCACATGCAGAGATGTATTTTTAAATATTTTAAATGTTGCATTTAAAATATTTGTGCTGCAAATGCACTAAAGGATAAAGATATCAGTCCACATAAAGCAGCTATGATTGAATTTTTTTTTGTTTTGTTTTGTTTTTCACTCATTATTTTTTATGGAAATCTCTTCAATGGATTCAATATACAAATGAATACTTTATCTCTAGGAAAAGAACTAAATATTTCAAATGGCATTTTAACTAATTGATCTTTAGTGGATTAACCTAACAAAGAGGACAGTTTCTAAAACTCCTTAAACATCCCTGGGATTTATCCGGATTTTGTTTCCTTTGAGCAGTAAGAGAAAAATAAGATTTATTATTGTACCTTATTAAACTATTCTGCAGTGGCCATTTATCAGAATGTTCTAAATTTAAAAACTGAAAGAAAGTTGAGGCTATTGTGGAGCAGAAAAAGATTTCAAATTTAAAGTTTAAATTCCCTAAATTTTGCTACAATTTGGCACTTTTAAATGCGTTCTTGCTGATTAAATGTTCAACTCTCACTCAATCAGCCCGCTTTCAAAGCCTGGTATTTTTCTTACTTGCATCTAAGGAAAATGCAGTCATCCAATAAAAATTCTGGAGACATTTCCTTGAATATAAGGGTTGATGACAGATGCATGAACAAAAGTGAGACCATCACAATAAAAGTATCAGAAAAAACTCAGCAGAAGTCATTATTTGTTAGGAGTAGCAGCGTCAGCTCACTTTGAATTCCTGCAGTCTCTCATTTAACCAATATTTACCGAAGTCTCAGAATGAGTTAGGTACTACTTTAGCTATATCAGGTATTTTCTTCACTTACTGGGGGAGAAAGACTAATAGTTGTTAGCTGCACAAATGCAGGAGCCAATTAAGCTGGCTAGCCTCAATATGCCTACAATATAAAAACTCAATTTTATGCTGTATCTAAATAAATACTGAAAAGTTCTGTTGCTGTTTATCTCAACTTATAGATGTCCTACAGTAACCGCTTACAATTGAACAATCATATTTGGAGGTAAATAGTGCAATGAACCAAAAAGTAAGTTTGAGGTCAGAATAACCTACAGGAAAATCAGATTTTGACTTTTACTAAGTAAATTTTGTGGCCTTAGGGAATATAACCTAACTTCTAGAGTCACATTTTTTTAGATGTAAATGAGTGCTTTAAAAGTACAAGATGTGAAATAGGACTTTTCCTTGTTTCAAACATTTCAGTTAAAGCCTAAATATTGAGAACAGTTAACAGAAAGGATTCTAAAGAACACTCACTAGGCACCTCTCCTAGGGCTTCCAAAAGCAACCAAACTGGCTACCAACTTAGCACGTCTGGCCTCTCAAACGCAGAATTATGGAGTACTTCGAGAGAGAAAGAGTCGTCCAAGCAATGAGATGTTATCCAGGGGAAGAGAAGGGCTTCTGACTTGTCTTCTTTTCACAAGTGCTCCGATATGTTAAGAGAGTGGTGCACTTTTCAAGGCAAAGAAAGCAGTGTCTCAATTCTTACCTCAGGCTTGCTGAGCTGCAGAAATGTGCAGCCAAATCTCCACATAACCCTGGGATGAGAAGATTCTGAAACAAACTGACATGTGACCTTAAACTTTGGAGGAACGTGTGAACATTGAGATGACTGCTTCAGTCCCTCCTGGAGAATTCAGAATGCATAATGTTGGTGGAGGCAGTCTATAACAGCAGAAAACAAGGACAGGAGACAGCAGACTGGGAGGAACTACTTCTCATTATTAGACATGACAAGAATGCCTGCATTTCCATGGGCTCAGTCATCCCACAGAAAGTAATTTGCTAGCTTTATGAGATCCCAGTGAAAAGAACCACCTCCCCAAAGAAGTAAGCGAAGTGAAGAAGAAGGAGATTCTGGGATTGCTGCTGAGGGCTGGAGCTGAGTGGTACCTAAAGTGAATATGTCCCTTGTCAGAAAGATGGGATCCCAAATAGTGTATTGTAGGGGAGAGAGTGGTTCTCTGAAGAGTTTACAAATATATTCTACGTGGCAGTCAATCCCTGCCATTGACAGAGGCACTGATTACTGAGAGAGACTTACAAAATACAGTCAACAAACTCTGCAATGCAGAGCTACAGGCAGGAGCCAGGCCTGAATTAAGGGGGGAGGGGGGGAGTGATTTTGAATTTTAGTTAAGTACAGCCGGAAAATTTTAATAACTAAAAATAAGTTTTAATTATTGAAATTACATTGAGTTTATGACAAGATCAGAAAAGCTATGGTCTCTACCTAAGATGAATCAAACCACAAGATGAGAAGATTTGATAACACGCTTGAAGAGAAAAAGTAAAAGTGCTTTTTGGTGGTGAGTTCAGGCCATTCAATAAAATCATTACATAAGGATTACAGATAATACACGTTAAGTGCCTACCATAGTACCTGGCACACAGAAAATGATTTTAATAAATATGAGTTATTGTTAGTTTTATTACCATGTCCCTGGCACTGCTAGTTACTTTACTTATATACATTACCTCTAATCCTTCCAATAAATCTACAAGGTAGCTATTACTATATTTGTTTTACAGACAAAGGAAAAGAGGAAACAAAAGTGAAGGAGACACTCTCTGCCCTCACAAGCCTTATCTAAGGGAACCAATAATTTAACGGCACTAATGGCTAAAAGAGGTTTCAGAAGACATCATCTGAAGCCTACTCTGATGACACAGGCGTCCCTGGAGGATCAGGCCCAACAAATAGGTGTCAGTTATTGAGGTGGAAAGGACAGGCAACATTTCCAGAGGAAGGGCTCTCCATGAGGTTTAGAACGCTGAAGTATAGGAAGGGAACTAGCAAGAACAGGACGGAGGAGGTAGGACAGAGTGATAGTGTGAAAGGCCTTGCAACATTCCTTGGTAGTTTATCCTGAAGATGATGTGGAGTCAATGAATGAATTTAAGCGAGGAAGAGGCAGGCCAGTGTGGTGTGAGGTTCACTGTGTGATACCCAATATATGGCATTGGGGTCTGAAAGCTCTCAGTTGCTGAAACAGGAAAATCTGTGAACTCTTGAACCTCCAGTATCCTCATCTGTAATGCCCTTCAGTGTCCTTATCTTCAAAACAGAATAAAGGTACTACCTACCCAATGGAACTATATTGAAATGTTAAATTACAAAGTGGTCATGGGTCTTCTATTATGGGTTCAAAAATGGAAAATTTCAAAGTAAACATTCCTAATTTTTGTTAAAATTAACAATTATATTACCACCAATTAAATTTCCCCATTGCTTGTTGATACATGTTATATAACAAGTAAATTAAACAATATTCTTTGTACTAGTCTAAAAACTTTGACCTGAATTTAAAATATCTGTTTCTAATATAAATTCTAACAAATGGGAAAGTAGCAAAATATGGTAGGAAAGTCAGGATGGATAAGGGCAAAGGCTAACTATGGAGGCTTCACTTGAAGCTTGCAGAGTGGCAATAGTAATTACAGGTTTGGACTTCTGGCAATTATAGAAAATTCTCAAATATAGTCTTTCTATTTCCTCTATAAATCTGCAGTGACCTGGTGATCTAATTCAAGTATCAGAAAAGACCCAGCTTTGACAAGATGGCTCTCTTTCCCAAGTGAATGCTTACACTGCTTTGTATAAATGCCAAGAGAGGAGAGAGACAGTGAAAGTTGTCAGGGTGAAATATAATAAAGCCAATTTGAGAGGCAGTTGAATGATACAGAAAGGAGGGAATGGCTACTTGGTCCTGGAATCAGTTCCTCACCATGCCATCCTGGAGATGAAGGATGGTGAACTTTGCCAACTATCTTAGATGATGAAGGTGAATGGCAAAGTTAAGGTCCAGCCACAGATCAGTTTACTAAGTGTGGTCTGTGAGATGCCCGAATTGTACATGACATCAAAGGCTAGTTAGCCCTGTCAGGTGCAGCTAGGAAAGTCACAATACAATGGCAAAGATAATTCATAAACCTAGGAACTGTTCAGTCAAGTTCTGAGACAAAGAGAGTCAATCTTGAGGAGAAGGAATGTGGAAGATTCCAGGAAAGGAGTAAGAGAATGAAGACAGACATTGTTCAATGGTCTATAGCAATGTGGCTTTTACTCCCAAGACTGGAAGCTAGGAAGAAGCTCTTCAAAACTAACCACTGAGAGTAGATGGATAAGGCGTACTCGTCCTTGTTCTTTTTGTTCTAAAACTATCCCTCACACATTAGATGAAGTAAGTACCATATTTAAAGTTCATTTCTATTCTAATCTTTTGTCTCATATAATTAGATGGTTCTTAAGAACTTCCTTTAAAAAATAATGTTATATAACTGAAATTTGGGTTGTCCTAAAACTAATTTATATAGCTCTTAGAAGTTGATTGAATTTAACCTCCTCCATTTAATATTATAATCAGCAGTTTTTTTTCTTTAACAAGGTTGGAAAATAAAAGTAGTTTAGTTTGTAACAGATTTGCTATTTTTTCCAAAATAACAATTTTAAGATATGTAAATGGATCATCTGATTACTCATATACATGTAAAATGCTTGAAAATATACTGCACATCTAGAGAAGCTGACTAAACAATTAACTTTTGCTTTACTTTCCTGGACTTTGTGGGGGTGGATGAATATTTAGGTCCTCGTACAACCTATATTTACCAATAGGATTCTCTTTATCTTATTGCCATTATTATGCCCAGGGCACAAAACAAATGTTGCAAGAATTGGGGTAATATTAATTGGAGAAGGAATGGAGTAGAGGAATAGGTAGCCTTAAGAATAACTAGAACTCTCTTTAACACATCAGCTTTTGAATGTGGTTGATACCAAGCCCTAATTTTAAGCTCCACTACATAATGAGCATGATATTGCTATTACCTCCTTAAAACACCTTCAATGTTTAATTTGGTACCTAGGACAGACTGTTGTCAATCCACAGAGCGATGGATGGTGCTTATCAGAGAATTTGAATTCACAGAGTGAGAAAAAGGTAAAATCAGAGGAAAGGAGGATGGGACATACAGTCAAGTTTTTATAAGGTACTTTATTCAATGAAAATTTCATTGCACCCATGTAATATGGGAGAAAGGAAGCTATGAAATGAAAGAAATAGGAAAAAACCCTCAGAAGTATAATGGTCCTTGAAATGTGTATTAGCCTTCATCCAGAGTTCAAAGAATATCTATAATAGAAACAATATTATGGTTTCATGAAAATGCATTTGTCGTTGATTAAAATAGAGTAACATGATAAAAATCTTGTGGGACATGCTCTACAGGAATTAGGGGAGTAACGTGATAAATGGAAATTGAAATTGCTTCAGGTTCATATAGAGGCCACTGTATAATCATAATGATGACAGCTTGCACTTGTAAAGGATTTTCGTTTTCAAAGTGCTTTCATATCCATCATTTCTTCTGATCCTTACAACAACTCTGTGAGCTGGGTAGGGCAAGTGCTATCCCCATTTTAAAGGACAGTAAACTTTTTATCTTTTTCAAATAGGTAATGTTATGTTTCAAGTGACTGTGTAACATCTTACTCTTCTTGATACAAAGGCATTATAAAATATTTTGTAAAAATGAGAGTAAGTAAAGAAAATTTCCTAGAAAAAAACAGGCAATTAAAGAGACTAAAACTATGTGAGCATGTATACACATTTGATATGGTAAGTGGGACATGGAAATTATTTTGCATAATGTAGTTTAAGTTGCTTCTTTATCCTTTGAGATATTTTCACATAAGTATCTGGCTGGCTATTGTCTCAAATTCATACATCAGAAACTCACCCACACCTCTCAATTCTTCAATCTTGGTATAGCACCTTTCTTCATGTATTTATCCGGACTTAATACCTTTGTTTCAGTTTGGCCACCCTTTTTTTTTTTTTTTTTTTTTTTTTTTTTTTAATGTAACTGTCTCAAATCAGTCACCCCATCCTCTTTTTCCTTCCTTTCACAGCTGTTGTCCCAACCTTAACACATGTCTTCACCGACTCAATTCCACACCCCACTTCAATTTATCTACTTTTCAATCTACCTTCAATCTACCTCAATACACCACTGAGTGCAATTTTTTCTTCACAGTCATTCATTAGGCCTGTATTTTTTTTTTTAACTCTTTGAAGTAAAAAGTACTTTGACTGCATTTCAGATTCCTTTATATCTAGATGAAATACCACAAAATTTCCAAACATACACTTTTCTTTTTTAATAAGCTCTGGAGCCTCCTATACCCTCCAATAGTTTATGATCTTTCCTTTCTCAAGCCCTCAATGTCTTGCTCCATTTATGTGGAAAGGAAAATTTCCTCCTATTTGTTGCAAATACTTCTTTTTGTAAGCTTTACTCAACAGTCACTTCCATGAGTCTGATTCTCCACAAAAGACCCTCTTTTCTGAATACCTATTTGATTTGTACTCTGTGATAGTCAAGTAGAATTAATAGGACAATGTTTTATACTGAAAGTGACCCACATGTATTAACCTGTGTCTTCAGTTACAATACTGAAGGCCTCTGACATAAGGCAATATATTTTAATATTGTTTTGACAACATCAGACATCAAGTGATGTGAGTGGATCATTTTAGTGAATAACTGTATCAAAACTAAAAACAAAATGCTTGAAAATAAATGCACTTATTCATCTCAATCAGGCAATTTGTTAAACACTGAGAATATAATGACTAAAATATTAACCTGTTGCCTGCCCTCACAGAGCTTATGGTTTATTACTATGAAGAAAACAAATTAACAAACACTCTCAGTGGGAAAATTCGGGATGCCTACAATCATGTAAGGTGGCGTAGATAAATAACATAGAAAATTTGACCAGTCTATTACGAAAGAAGCTCACAAATGAAATAACCCTTTTTGCTTCATAAAGCATGAAGGGTTAATGAATATTGCTCTTTTACATATGGCAGCACAGGGACCATAAATAGTTCAACATTACATGAAATATGAAGATAAGTGAAGTGCCTGGCATTTCAAGTTGGCAGCTGGAGGCAAAATGATTTATAATTCAATGATATATATTTTTATATTCACCCAACACTGTAGGGCTAACATCATTTAATTTTTAAATAGAAATGAATAATTACAATTAGCCTAATAAGCCTTTAAAATAGCTTGAGGAACTTTAACATTTTTTTATTCACTAACAGAATAAATAAATTCTGTTAATTTTAGTTAATTCTTCAAATTTATACAGTAATACTGAATTTAACTTGCAAATGTTTGATAATCCAAGCCATCATAGAACAATCTGCTTAGTTGATGCATTTTCTTTATGAGTCAGTATGTATTACATGGAGATTTTTGCAAGATGAACATTTACTTCAGAGTGTTAAACCATAAAAAAAAAAAAAAAGTGACAATCTTAAAGATAACTATTTCAAAGGAATTATTTTGGTTACATTTCAATAAAAAGAACCTCACTGCAGTTTTTTTTTTCTTTTGTTTTGTTTTGTTTTTTTTAAATTCTGGTGCTGGCTTAATGCTGATAAATAGCACATATTTAACTTCCATCCCAAATGTATTTTAACTAGCATGTGTTCATTTTTTGACAATGTTAAGTATGATTTTCTCATAGAGAAAATAAAAGGAGAAAGAAAACGTTTGCAATGTAAAACTAAATAAATTTTTATGATATTAACTGGATTATATAATTTATTTATAATTTGGAGGGATCAAATAACGACATTAGAGATGGGCTATATTTCCAATCATCAATAAAATTTATATTATCAATAGAACTTTAATGTTTCAAAGATTATTTCTATTTTTCCCCATGGACAGATTCATTATACGAGAGAAAGGAACAGCAAGGAAAAATGCCACAGAAATAGTGACCAGGTAGATGAAAAGCAAACCAAAGAAAAATAATGTCACAGAACTAAAAGTGAGAACACTATCAAGAAGAAAACAGGCCATATTAGATGCAGCAAAAGGAATAAATTGGATGAGGGACAAAACCAGGTTAACTGACTTAGTAACTAGGTAATAGGTAAATACTGCAGTCTGAGTATGATTGGGAGAAGGTTAAGGGCATGCACACCAAACATTTGTTACCATTTCAAAGAACTTGATAGAAATTAAAAATAGTGGCCTTAACTTATGTATAAATGTGGGTTGAAGGAAAGAGAGGGAACATGAGCCCGTTTGTAAACAGAGAATATGAAAATGGTAGAAAAAAAGAAATTAAGATGAGAAATGAAATAGGTTAAGTAATGGAGTAGGATTTTGAAAAGTGGAAAGATGGAGAAACCGAAAGAACAGGTGGAGAGTTAGTGTTAACAAGGACCCCTCTTTTTCCGAGATAAGAAGGAATGCTGGAACAAGAAGTTATCCACATGGAAAATGGTAAAATTAGATCCTGACTACATTTCATACAGATACACACACATACACAATTCACAGTGTCTTAAAGATCTAAATATAAATATTAAAACTTCAAAATCATAGAAGATAATAGAGGAACATGTGACTTTTGTGGAGAACAAGTAGGCTTAAATGCTCTTAGTGAGGTTGGAAACAGTGTCGTGGCTGTCCTTGGAATCATCTCTTCCCTTTGGAGAATTTCCCTTTACCACCTGGTCACTGGGAGTTTCCCTGGCTTCTCTTACTGGGATTGCACTTGATGAAATTTTGTTCTCTTGTATGATGAATGTTAGGACCTAGGGGTCCTCTTTTTGCTAACTTGGTCTCATCTTGACTCTTGGTACATTGGTGGACCTTCTGAACGCAATCACACCCTCCACTCAGCTTCTGCCTGAGCTGCCAGACCTCAGATTCTGTGGGGAAGACACTCACGCTCAGTTATGGAGCGCCTGATGCAGGTAACCTACTTCTCAATGCATAGATCGTGCTGTCCACGAACAAGGCAGGTAGAAACTTCTGCATTTGTTAAGGACACCTGGGATGACTAATTGAAATCCTTTCTGTGCTTAAACATTTTCTGAAACACTTTTTTACTCTTATTGGACCCCCACCACTGACGCTGGCCTATTTTAAGTAGCTTCTCAATAAGAAGAGACACAAGCATCTGCTCCTTTTCATTCTCCACTTCTAAGATTTCAAACAGAAACAGACATGTGGTTAACTACTTGCTTCTTTTTTTCCTACATTCTAAAGGACCAGAAAGAGTACGCTTTCCCATTTCTCTTTCCATCGAATCTGAATTTATCTTACATCATTTGGCCATTATTCTTATAGGTCGGGAGCCTCATGACCTAGTAAACTCAGGTGGAAAGAGTATCCTCTCCATAATATAAAACTAACTCTCCAATGAAGGTCTACCAGGGGTGGCTCTTAATATAGACTGATGAGACAACTAGGGACTAGAAATTTCCAAGAAAGAAAATACATTAGTTGGCTTATATCTCAGAAATATGATGCCTATTATATATTTTTTCAAGGAAGAAATTACAGGCCTCAATAATGGACTGGATGTGAGGAGTGAGGGAACCTGGGACACAGGTATCATTCTCTCCATTTTGCAGATGAATAAACCAAGTCTTCAGAGGAATTAAACAACCTGCACCACATCAAATGAAGAATTCCAACACAGGTCTGAAACCAAAATGCATGCTCTTTTTACAGTTAAAAAAAAAAAAAAAAAAGTCTACACCACACACACACACACACACACACAAAATTTTGAGAAGCATATAGTCTACCACCATTAAAGTTTCTTATCACCTGATGGGTGATACAACACAATAGCCAAACATCTGTGAAATCAGGTTAGTCATCATAATAGTCTCCCCTTAATAAAACAGTATTAAAAAAGCATATTTTTTATAGATCCTAAAGGAGTAGAGTTGCTTTTTTTCTTTTTTGAGCTTGAAAAAAACCAAAGCTAAGATGTTTCCAAATTTGGCAAATGTCCCTAGGGTAAAAGCAACTTTTTCTCACTCAATTCCTGCCCGCATTTATATTTTGGCCTAGATAAGTATTCTCTTGTTTGTACTTCTATATGTTTGGATGCTTTTACATTTTCTCTCTCTCTTTTTTTTTTTGGAAGAGGCAGTCATGAAACTTGGTCCACCTTATTAGTGGAAATGAGAGTACAGTTTAAATATTATTTGTTGTTTTATACGCTATCATCTTTAGGGATTTAAAAAATTTTGCTAGGTTTATCCCCAGGTAAAATTCATTATCAAAGCTGATATCAAAAATATCTCCAAGCACACTAACATAGTAATATGAATGCTAGAAAGTGTTACATTTTTACTCACAAACACTTGGATGCATAGTTTAATAAATATTGACCTCACCATATGTGACTGAAGTTGTACAATCAGTCAAGGGAACATAAACCACTGCATTTAAACCTGTGAGAAACAATCTAGGCCTAATTTTGTTACTTTTCTTGCCACTGCTATTATTGATAGAAATACAATTAAATAATTAAGATTAAGCAATCCATTAGAAGATTACTAAAATGCCTCCTACGGTAAGATTTCTTAATAATTATAACCCTTAGAGACAATTTGAACTTTATTTCAATGTTCTGCTCAAATCTAAATTTCCTTCTCCTAGGCTGAAGCCTGATCTAAATAAGGAAGTAGTTGGGATATATACACAGGCTGTCGAACATGGAACTGCATCTGAGAAACAGACAGCAGCAACCAAAAGCAAAGCAGGGACTGAGAACAGGCAGGTTCCAAGAGCAAAATGGAACTTGAAAGCCAAGTACGGTTCACTGTAAAGGAGAAAATATAGAAATACAGAACTACACCACCTGGTCTGGGATGTGGTAAGCACCCAAAATATAGGAAAACTGTATGAATTCTTGTGAAGTAGTAAACTATGATATTAAAATAATCCTGTGACACATAATAATCCTGTGGTAACAAACTCAAAGGAGGGAAAGAGGGGCTTTATTCAATGCTGGAGATAAGTGAAAAAAAAAAAGTGAAGTGTCTCAAGGACAGAAGTTATCATCTCAAAAAGGCACATCAGCTAGATCTCATGGAAATCATATGATCATAATTCTAGACTCTGTTCAGTATTACAAAAGCCATAGTTTATGAGTAATCTGTTTCTCTCATTTATCAACAAGTAACTCTGCTGCAACTGTAGTGAAATTTTACATAGGGCAATTCTTCTGTCTCCCACACACATCTATTGTTTTCAGGGGTACACTAGTGACTATGAAATTGAATTTTAAATGTACATATATTGTTTATTCATACATCCCTAAAATACATGAAATGTATTATTCATGTATGCCTAAAATACATGAAATGCTAAAGAAATACGTAATTAAACTCTGAAATACACATTTATCTTTGGACATAAGAGTTTGTCTAATTCAAAAGCTATATATGTTGAAAAGATTAAATAGAGCAAGCCATGCCCAATCTTACTTCGATCCTATCAAAGCACCAGAGATAGCTCCAAATGACTGACCTTATAACTTTATTAATACACATTAGAATGTGTTATAGTTTGCAGAGAATTAAGAAAGCATAAACGGATATAAGCATAAATGTTACCTTGAAAGTAAAACAATTAAGTGGATATCTGTTTTTGATAATAGGAAAATCAAAGAATAAAACATAGTTTATCTATCCAAGGAAACATTGAAGAGCATGTGTTCTAGAAAGAGGCAACTATACTAAACATGACTTCAAGAGCACTAGTCAGTAATCTCATTGCTTTGTTAAATTATTTAAATAAATCATAGGAAAATATTCACGTACCATTCTCACAACCTATTATTTACTTCTTCACGATGGTGAACAATGACAACTCTACTAATTT
This sequence comes from Mandrillus leucophaeus, assembly GCF_000951045.1. Taxonomy (NCBI): domain Eukaryota; kingdom Metazoa; phylum Chordata; class Mammalia; order Primates; family Cercopithecidae; genus Mandrillus; species Mandrillus leucophaeus. Next base: position 1,210,191 of record NW_012105298.1, read on the forward strand.
TGATAACTATAATTTATTTGTATCTTGAAAACTTTGCAGAACTCTAAGCTAAGCCTAAGGTCACTGAACACTGGTTTTATGGATGTGGAATTCTGACATTTGTTTGGAGGTATTCTTTATGAACTTTCAATGGTTTACATGAAAATAGCTCTATTTTCCTAGTTTCTAAGATTCATGGAATGTATCTGAGTAGAGTGGATAGATAAAATACTGAGTCTTCTTTGGGAGATGTTAGTATAGAAAAGGATACTCTCACATGTTCAAGAACACTAAAACACAACCTATTCCTAAGGACTTAACTTTCTACCTACTAGACAATAAATAAGTATAAATTTTTAATTGCCTCAGGCTATGAAAGTGGTATCATCTACAAAGAAAACTGATCTCGTGGGATCGGTTTAAGGGGGAAAAACAAACAAACAAACAAACAAACAAACAAAAACGGTTACCTTTGATGATATCTCCTCAAAATGTTAAGGCTGTTTCCAAAGGAATATATTCAGTTTCTCTTGACAACTCATTTTGGACATGATTTATTTTAAATTCTTCAAGATTCTATTGTTTAGCCCACATGATATTTTGAGGGCCACAAAATCCATAAATTAAGCACAAAATTTGTAAGTCAGTGTGTTCCAAACTTACCTTCTCACAAGATTCATTTGGGGTACTTTATTCAGACTCCACACCCTCAATAAAGAATACTTTTAAATTACACTAGTTGTGATACTTAAAATACAGAGTCTGGAATCCGTTGATATATGTAAAATTTTTTCATAATGATTCCAGGGTTTAGAAAATATATCTGTTTAGTCTATCAGTACCAGCCACAATTTCATTAACTCTGCCTTTTATTTCTGCCTTAGTATACTTCAGATTATTTTTACATCCTTTCCAACTTGTAAACAATACTTTTTACTTCAGTGGCTCTTTCTCAGCTTCACTATATGTATTTTAACACACATGAGACCCAAAATTGTATATAGTATTCCAGGTAGGGGAAATTGACTAAACTGGGCACTTATCTTTGTTATAAGTTCTCTCCTTTGCTGGAGTGAATGATGTGAAACTGCAGAATCCAGCTGACCCCCAAGGTCAGAAACTAATATGAACTTTAATCAGAAAGACAGGAAAATACTCTCAATGCAGAAGAAATTAAAAAACTCATGAACATCAGGGTCAAGAGAGCCTGCAGGCAGTCCTGCTTCAACTTGGCCTATTTCTCCTCTGATTTGACTACTCTTCTAATCCCTGTTCCATCTAGCAATCAAATTTCTTTTATTCCAGTAATCTCAGGCTCAGTTTTGACAACCTGCCACGTACCCTGCTTCCTCAGTGGGAGATGTCATGCCTTATACATGCTAGACTCCCATAACCCAGATTTCTGTCTTTCTCTTACCCATTCTTTCCGGTGCTAGTAATTGCCTCTGTTATAGGCAGGTAAGTGGTAACCTTTCTGGGATCACACATGTAACCTTCTTCTAAAGCATTATCTTGTATTTGCTGACAATAAAACTTCTATACAGCTTTATTTCTTCACTCAGATCCACTTGAAATATTTGTGGCATACCTGGAAATCCTTAGTATTATCTGTCAAATTACAAATTTTACTGGGCACGCACTGTCAGATGTTTTGTAAAAATGTAAAATAAAACTCTTCCAAGTACTGAGCCTTAGTTCACATTTTTTTCTTGCAAAGAAGTGCCTGCCCTTGTTCCTTGAGTATAAGTCAATTTTCTATTCATGATAACATAAGCCATTTTACAATGACTTACATTTTAAATGGTCTTTGGTGTGCCATCTTTACAAAGGGATTTTTAAAGCTGTAAACACATTATGTATGGTACATCTTTCTTGTAAACATACTTATTCTTCAAACAACTCTAGAAGCTTTTCCCTTTCTGAAAATGTTACCTTGCTTCATTCTATTCTGTTTGTTTCAGTCCGCCAGTTTGCAAGGAAAGAAAATGGAAATCACTAGTCTTTTTTGGAGACTTTTACAAAGGCAGTCGTGTTGCTCAATCATCCAAAGCTCCAATAGATTGAGAATTTACAAAGACTAGTGGATTTATTTTGGCCAAGGACTTCTCATTTCACTCTTACATATTTCAAAATCTTTGTTGGATGACATATTCTAATAAAGTAATTATCTACTTTGGCAAATAAGTTGAATGCTCATTATTATTTATTATAATATTAGCAAAATGAATCAAAATCATTAGAAAGGACAGTCCTCAAAAAAGCATGAGTTTGCATACCATTTTTGTACCATTAACCTCCATGTGTTCAATTATTATAAATGGGATCAAATAATTCTTTCTATAGGTTCCTGATAGTGGGATTAACGTGTTCCATAAAATAGTTTTTGTTCTTTAACACTGTGAGAATAAAACTTCTATTGAATTAGGTATAAAATACCTACTTTATTCTTTCATTCAAGAGGTATTTATTAAACATCAGAATGTGCTCTCAGACTGTAAAAAGCAAAAATTATGTTGAGTTATAACTCTAAACTTTAAGAAGCTCAGAATAATAAAGAATCATATGGTTCATTAGGGACTTGGCTCACACTGGAAACTAGGACAGTTTGTATCCACCACAGTATTGGGTATTGTTTGTGGGTTGCAGTCAAGATACTGAATGGCAAGTAATAGAAAATGACTCTGGATATCTTGAGCAGAAAGTAACCTAAATATATAAGTGATGTGTGGTTCACAGAACATAAAGAAAGCATGAATGCTTGAAGTGATGGCTGCCCCATTTACTCTGCTGTGATTATTACACATTATGTGCCTGTATCAAAATACCTCATTTATCCCCTAAATACATACACCTACTATGTACCTGTAAAAATTAAAAATGTAAAAATTTTAAAGGAATCAGTGAGCTTGAATGTGATTCAGGCTTGAAAATATTCAGAAAGGAAAGGAAGTTGGTGGGTAGAACCACAAGCAAAATGATTCCACTGACTGTGTTTCTAGTTTTCTATTTATTTTCATTTTAATTAATTAATTAAATTTTATATTTTAGTTTCAGGAGTACATGTGTAAGTTTGTTATAAAGATAAACTCATGTCACAAAGGTTTGTTGTACAGATTATTTTGTCCCTCAGGCACTAAGCTTAGTACCCAACAGTTAATTTTTCTGATCCTATTCCTCCTCGCACCATCCACTCTCAAGTAGGCCATAGTAGGTGTTGTTTCCCTTTTTGTGTGCATGAGTTCTTATCATTAGGTCCCACTTATGAGTGAGAACATGAAGTACTTGGGTTTCTGTTCCTGCATTAGTTTGCCTCTAGCTCCATCCATGTTCCCACAAAAGATATGATCTCATTTATTTTTATGGCTGCATAGTATTCCATTGTGTATATGTACCACATTTTCTTTATCCAATATGTCATTGGTGAGAATTAGGCTGATTCCATTTCTTTGCTATTGTAAACAGTGCTGCAATGAACATTGATATGTGTTTAAGATAGAATGATCAGTAAAATAGTTATTGATGGAACACATCTCAAAATAATAAGAGATACCTATGACAAACCCATAGACAATATCATACCAAATGGGAAAAAGTTGGAAGCATTCCTTTTGAAAACCATGACAAGACAAAGATGCCCTCTGTCATTACTCCTATTCATCATAGTATTGGAAGTCCTGGCCACAGCAATCAGGCAAAAGAAATAAAGAGCATCCAAATAGGAAGAAAGGAAGTCAAACCATCACTCTTTGCAGATGACATGTTTCTGTATCTAGAAAACCCTATAGTCTCAGCCCAAAAGCTCCTTCAGCTAATAAACAACTTCAACAAAGTTTCAGGGTACAAAACGAGTATACAAAAATTACTAGCATTCCTGTACACTAACAACAGCCAAGCTCAGATCCAAATCACGGACACAATCTCATTCAAAATTACCACAAAAAGAATAAAATACCTAGTATACAGATAATTAGGGAGGTGAAAGATCTCTAAAAGGAGAAATACAAAACACAGCTCAAAGAAATCAGAGATGAAACAAACAAATGGAAAAACATTCCATGCTCATGGATAGGAAGAATCAGTATCATTAAAATGGCCGTACTGCCCAAAGATTCAATATTATTCCTATCAAAATCCCAATGACATTCTTCACAGAACTAGAAAAACAGTATCTTAAAATTCATGTGAAACCATAAAAGAGTCTGAATTGCCAAGGCAATCCTAAGCAAAAAGGACCAACCTGGAGGCATCACGCTACCTGACGTCAAACTATACTACAGGGATACAGTAACCGAAGCAGCATGGTACTGGTACAAAAACAGACACATCGACCAATGGAACAGAATAGAGACCCAGAGATGAAGCCACACACCTAGAACTATCTGATCTTCAACAAAGCTGACAAGAACAAGCAACAGGGAAAGAATTCCCTATTTAATAAATGGTGCTGAGATAACTCACTAGCCATATGCAGAAAATTGAAACTGGACTCCTTCCATATATCATAAACAAAAATCAACTCAAGATGGATTGAAGATTTAAATGTAAAACCTAAAACTATGAAAACCTTCAATGACGACCTAGGTAACACCATTCTGGACATAGGAACAAGCAAATATTTCATGATGAAGATGCCAAAAGCAATTATAACAAAAGCAAAAATTGACTAAAGAGCTTCTGCACAGTAAAATAAACTATCAACAAAGTAAACAGACAATCTGCAGAATGGGAGGACATTTTTGCAACCTATGCATCTGACAAAGGTCTAATATCCATCATCTATAAGAAACTTAAATTCATAAGAAAAAAAAAAACCCATTAAAAAGTGTGCAAAGGGAATGAACAGACACTTCTCAAAAGACATACATGAGGCCAACAAGTATATGAAGAAAAGCTCAGTATAATTGATCAGTAGGGAAATACAAATCAAAACCACAATGAGATACCATCTCACACAAATCAGAATGGATATTATTAAAAAGTAAATATATATATATATGTATATATAACAGATGCTGGTGTGGTTGTGGAGAAAAAAGGGAACACTTACACACTGTTGGTGGGAATGTAAATTAGTTCAATCTTTGTGAAAAGCACTGTGGTGATTCCTCAAAGACCTAAAATCAGAATTGCCATTTAACTCAGCAATCCCATAACTGGGTATATACCCAAAGGAATATACAGTCTACTATTTATTTACTTTTTAGAGACAAGGTCTCACTTTGTTGGCTGGAAGTCATTAACTCAAGTGGTTCTCCCAGTCGGCCTGAGTAGCTGGGACTACAATCTCATGGCAGCACACCTGGCTAGCTTATTTTATTTTTATTTTTTTAAGAGACAAGATCTCCCTACGCTGTCTGGGCTGGTCTCGGACTCCCAACCTCAAGTGATCCTCCAACCTTAGCCTCCTGAGCAGACAGTTTTTAAATTGCTACTGGCCCCATTGTTCCCACCTCTATTACTGTATGCAGGCTGCTGCTGCTGCTACCACATGCAGAATAGATTTTGAACTATTCTTGTTGCTTCATGATACATCCAGACTAAATCAATGCTAGGAGAATGCTTTTGATTGACTGAATGTAGGTAAATGTGTGCCGCTCACGTGCCAGGGTTCTCAGAAGGCAAATACCCGGCCTTTCTTCTGCCAAAATAGTGGACTCCAGTCATAGATGTTCACTAAAATTAGCCCAGTAATTTTTATTTGCTGTTACTGACCTGTAAAGTAATACTGGACTTTCTCCATTAGCAGCCAATAAGTACCACCTCTCTAACATTTATCCTTCTTTCTTTACATTTTGAAGCCCCTAGTATGGTTTTTATATGAATGACTTCATTTGTTGCCAAGCACTCTAAAGCATTTTTTTCTTTTGTTTTTAGTTTTTTACAAAAATTCGTGTAAAAAACTTTATATTCTGGTCAGACTTTTCTACTGCTAATCACAGCTGAGTGCTTTATTAGCTGGCTGCACACAGCATCAGTATCATCTTCCACAAGACAAAATTCTCACTGACTGCATGTGTGTTTGTGTATTTCCTGAAATCATCAGTGCTGTCTCTCTCTATATATATATATAATAAAAGCTACACTGGCATTTGACAACTTTAATTTTTCCCAAGAAACCTGTTCATAAAGACATTATCTTCAAAGGATTCATCTTTAGAAATAGTTCTCTAAATTGTTGATGAATCTAAAGTTTTCTCATCTCTGATGATGTGTATATCATGGCACAGTTCTTCACAAAGCAGCCCCCTTAGGAACTTTGAATTTTGTATTCAATCTACTCAGTTAAATAATATGTAAAACTTTCCTGCTCCCTTCTCTCTCTCCCCCTCTGTGTGTGTGTGTGTGCGATAATCACAAATTTGTTCCCCATTTTTACTAAACTTGTGCTCCAGAGGTTAAACATTATGATTTTATCTATGATGTTACTCTCATGATCATAAAGAATTCAATGCAGAAATACGAGGAGGAAGTAAGTTCTAAGTAGTTTTTTGTTATGGCTCTTTTTGTGATGGAGAAAGAGAGAGACGCAAAATGTCACTGTGTATCACGAAATACGTTATACTAAACATCTTATAAAATCTTCCTCGGATATTGCTGTGTATCTGTTTCATAGTGAAAAATAAAATAATAGCAATGCCTGTTATCATAAATTAATTTCCTCAGATAATATTAAATATATGAATGTGCTTAGCTCAGGTCTTGACATAAAGTAAATACTGAGTGAATGTGGGTGTGACGAATCTGCTTCCATAGGGGTTGTCACTGGGGCTTCTGTGAGGAGGAGCAAGAGGAAGGGGTTATAAGGATAAGGAAATAGCACAATTAATCGCTACTCTCACTCACATCATAGACCAGGCTGTGTTTGCTTAGTTCTTTAATTTCAGCACTACCACTCTTTGAGGATTTTTACCCAGAAATGGGTAAAATTATGGGTAACATTATCATCATAATCTTATTAATGAAACTGTCTTTGTCTCACTTTTCTGGAACAAGGCAATTTTGCAACCTCTGACAATCTAAGGCAACTATATATACTGTCCACACAGTGACCCTCACTTCCTGCTTCTGCAAAGTGAATAAATTGAAATACCCTCATTCTGTTTCCAGGCTTCTACAAACTTGCACATGTATATGATCTGAAAATATTTCTGAACACCTAAATATCTGTAGTTTGTGTAATTACTCAGATTCTAAACACTTCCACCTAGCTTTACTGCAGATTTTACATTGCTATTCACTTGCTGCACACTGCCTTTTTCTGCTGCTCTCGTATTTTCTTTTTCATTGTTCCTGTTTCTGACGCTTACCATTCTAACAGACTAATTTTACTGAACAAATCATATGATTCCCCATTTAAAAGACTCATGATTAGTTTACACTGTAGCACAAAACACTTTATGTGTGTACGGTTGTGTATATGTGTTTGTATGTAAAATTTCCCACATTAGTTCTAACTACTCTAAAAGTACCTTTCATTTACGTCAAAATTAATAACTTCTTATTCTTGACAATCCTGTTACTTTAGCAGGTTAGGATGCTCATCTTAATCTTCCTACCAAAATTTTTACTCATAACTAAGTTAAATCAGGTAAGTAGTAGTATTTCCCTTATAAACAGTGAAACTAAGTATTTATTGTCTTTTACAGTTTAACTCTTCAATACTCACTGGAAGAAATATTGGCTATACTAATACATCCTAGAAAAAAAAATTATGCCTGCCCTTAGAAGCAAAATGGTGCAAGGACTACAATTATTCAAAATTTACATGGTTGTGTAAAGCATCTCTGTTGGAATTGTGTCCCACTGTTGTTAATAACATTAAGATGAAAAAAGGCCAAATAAGACTCCAGGCTGAAATCATAGCTTGTGTTGAATGTTCAGTATCTGAATGTCTCCAATCCGTCTCATTTGAAACTGTGCCACCAAAGTGATGTTCTGTTTTAATTCATTATACTAACTGATTTGAAGCCTAAATAATTTTCTTTGGGAAGAAAAAAACTCATAAGAATTTTTAATGGTTTGCTATAGGCTAATATACTGCAATTGGAGAGATATACTGCAATTCTGTGAGAGATAGGTATTTTTTATTCACTAGTATTTGTTTTCCTTATTCTTTCAGAATAAGTAATTCAGCTAGTTCATTTGCAGCATTAAAATGCTGTTTCTTTTTTTTTTAGTTTAAGGTAACATGTTTCATTGAAAAGTAAAGCCAACGATTAAAGAGGAAAGAAATCCTCCTAGTAATGTCTTCAACAACCTACCCCGCAGCGAACCTCCTTGAATGTCCTTCATGTCTCCTTTAAATTCAGCTCAGAAGATCAGTAGGAAACAACTCAACTGGGTTGAAGAGAGAATTCACAGTCAGAGAAGAAATAATCTGCAGAACCAAGACTTTCAGTCTGAGGTATTTATTGACAGAAAATTACCACAGTTTCCTGCAGAGGCTGGTCTATATTTCTTTTGACCTTTATCAAGTTAAATAAACAAATAAATAAATACTAGTTTTTTCCCACTGTAATTAAGTTTGATGCCAGTTTTCTTGTCAAGAATTTATTGGATTTCAAGAGGACAGTGTGAGTGCTGCTCACTAAATAATCAGGGCTGCTCTTCACTGTGTCCAGGGGAGGGTGTGGCCTGTGGACACCAATAAACTTCAGTGCAAAATACATGTCTGGAACAGAAGCAAGCTCAAAAACTCTTTCCCAAAAGACTACCTTCTGGTCAGAAAAATCATGTATTTATAGGCTCAAAATCCCTTATCCATATAGCTAAAGCCTAAAACCTTTTTAAAGTTAAAAGTTTTGTTTCCTAATTCATGCGATGGAAAAACTTGACCTGATCTAAACTAACGTGCCAGACAAACTTGGCATGAACTTGATGTGGAGTTTTATTTATGAATACTAAATTTATTTTAGGTTTGTGTATTTATGAATACTAAATTTATTTCAGTGTATAATTGCTAATTTCTTTGATTATGGGTTGCTGACTGATATGGTTTAGTTGTGTCCCCACCCAAACCTCATCTTGAATTGTAGCTCCCATAATTCCCACATGTTGTGGGAGGGACCTGGTGGGAGATAACTGAATCATGGTGGCACATCTTTCCCATGCTATTCTCTTGATAGTGACTAAGTCTCAGATCTGATGGCTTTATAAGGGGGAGTAAATTTCCCTGCACAAGTTCTTTTGTCTGCCACCATGTGAGATGTGCCTTTCACCTTTCACCATGATTGTGAGGCCTCCGCCGCTACGTGGAACTGTGAGTCCATTAAACCTCTTTCTTTTGTAAATTGTCCAGTCTCAGGTATGTCTTTATCAGCAGCCTGAAAGCAGACTAATACACTGACCAAATGCTGCTGGGAGTGTTGTGTAAAACATGGTATATGCACTATATTATTTTTCTAATTATAAATTCTAAAACATATCTCTAAGCATTTTAAAGGATTGTGCATCAAAATTATAATAGTACATTATCATATAACTAAGTATCCCTACAAATAAATTATATGTACCACAATTTCAAACTACATATGTAATATACACACACCTTTCTGTATCTAGACTTCTTTCTCTTTGAGTAATGTCTTTGAAAAAGAGGGAGAGGATAGCATTTGCATATATATAAATAGATACATGTACTTTTTATGTTTCTTACACATTTGACTTACCCCATTTTTCAGTTACAAATTCTCAGCAAAAGGGTGAAATACATAAAGAAACATCAACTCAATGAAACTTCTGCATATATCACAAGTTGGAGACTTGATAAAGTAGAGTGGTATGACAGAATCACGTAGTTTTAGAAATCAGAGTGATCTTAGAACCATTTAAGACACTCCCTCATTACCACATGAGAAAATTTAAAAGGAAAGAAAAGGTGACTTTTTTAAGCTCAGAGAATAAGTGACAGCATAGATCTGGAATCATTTTTCTAAACTTCAAATCAATGGGATATAGCTTTTTAAAATTCTAGTCCACTGTGATTTGAGGTCTTTTAATATTATTTATTTGCTAGGATATCTTGCCTATAATAATGAGATAAAGCAAAAGGACAGGGGAAAATTCTAATAACACTCAAGTGGTCTGGGATGAAAGATACTACAAAAGTGTTATTTCTTAAAGGAAGAAGAGTATGGGAGAGATTGCTATATCTTGTGACACAATTTGCAGAAATCAATATATTCTCAAAAATTATAGAAAAGGTCTATGCTTTTCCTAGCCTTTGAATTTTGTGAGGCATCTGAAAAATAGTAATTTTTCCTGACAGATATAAACCTTATTGAAAGATACAAAAAATTATCAAACAACATATAATGATATTATAAGAAAATGAGGCTGGGCTAATAGCTCACGTCTGTAATTCTAGCACTTTGGGAGGTTAAGACAGGCGGATTACTTGAGGTCAGGAGTTTGAAACCAGCCTAGCCAAGATGGTGAAACCCCGCCTCTACTAAAAATAATAATGATGATGATGATAATAATAATAATAATAATAAATAAATAAATAAATACAAAAATTAGTTGAGCAGAATGGCAGGCACCTGTAATCCCAGCTACTCAGGAGGCTGAGGCAGGAGAATTGCTTGAGCCTGGGAAGTAGAGGTTGCAGTGAGCAGGGATCATGCCACTGCATTCCAGCCTGGGTGACAGAATGAGATTCCATCTCAAAAAAAAAAAAAAAAAAAAAATACATATTCCTCTATTCCTCTAAAATTGCTATGTAGTATGTAGGTGACTTCGTTTTCAACAGAATTTCTACAGAGTATTATTTTTTCCCCAAACACCTCAGTAAAGTTTCTCCTTTCATCTGTCTTAAATAACCTAAAATATTAGTATGTTAGGTCATATAGAGGCTATTTCCTGCTATTCTCCAATTATGTAATCCTTTGCCACTGTTGTGAAAAATCTGATTGGACAGGAATAGTATCCAGCTGTTATTATGTGTTTGTATACTGAGTGAACAGCACATGTTGTACAGAGGCAGACCTGACAAACTCCCAGGATACCCCAGCCAGCCACCCCCTCCTTTTTTTTTTTTTTTTTTGAGATGAAATCTCACTCTGCTGCCAGTGGTACGATCTTGGCTCAACTCCCTGGTTCAAGCAATTCTCTTGCCTCAGCCTCCCAAGTAGCTGGGATTACCAGCACAAGCCACCATGCCTTGCTAAATTTTGCATTTTTAGCAGAGGCGGGGTTTGACCATGTTGGCCAGGATGGTCTCGATCTCCTGACGTCTCGATCTGCCTTCCTCAGCCTCCCAAAGTGCTGGGATTATAGGCGTGAGCCACCGCACTCGGCCTCCAGTCACCTTTTAAACATCTTTTTCCATCTCTGATATTTCTCATTATTAAATAATGTAAACATTTTCCTTATACACTATCATTTTCACTCCCACTACTATAGATCTTTGGTAGTTGTAGCTGTTGTTTACAGAGTGTTTACATTATCTTTCGAACTAAACTGCAAATTAGTTATTTTAGAGGTAGACCTTATCCACTTCTCAATCTTTGTTTTGTACATTTAAAAATTGGTATCTAGAAAGGTTGAATAATTTGCCCTCTTAGGTCATACAACTTTTTAATGGCTTTAGTGCTCATTAGTCATTTTGATGCATACATATTTCCTTCCAATTTTGGGAGATCATCTTCTTACAATGTTTTGATTAAAGGTAGGGTCCTCCCTCCCACAGCAGAATCTGAAAATTATAGTTAATTGCTCCCTCTGGCACCAGACAACAGAGCATAAACATGTGACCCCAGTTCAACAACTGGATGGTATCATCTGAGACTATGAATCTAGAGCAAGTGAAACAAAGAATTAAGAACAGTTCAGAACTGATTACAACAGAAGCTACAGTGAGGCACCCATGAGTGGCATCCAATGCCACCACGTCCATGTGGTCAGTGTATGGTCTAGTACCAACAGCAGGGACCTCCTAGCTACTATTCGAAGAGCACAATTTGGCTAAGTAGATGCTTTAGGTTCTTAACCATTTCTAATTCTGTGGTTTCTGCTAATTTTCCAGCATTTCCTTCAATTCTATGTACTAACAATTTCCTTCTAAAAAATTCCTTTTCTGATTAAAACCCATAACCGCCTTCTGTTGTTTGTACCCAAGAACCTCGATTAACATAATATCAGTATTGAGTTAGCACACAGATTCACCAAACCTTAAAACTTTATTCTTCTTCTATCATAAGTAACTCACTGCTTTGATAAAATACATTTGCTTCAAATTTCTAGACACTATCAGTAGTAGGATTTGCTGCCAGTAATTTCTTTTTAATTGTTCATTTTTTATCCTTTTATTATATGAAATGAGTTATAATTACGAACAACAATTTTTTATAAATAGTTTATAGATTGTAGGCAATGTATTGATTTTGATGGCCACCATAAGTTTTGCAACACTGTAAATTTGATTCATCCTATAGATGAAGACTGAGTTACAGGTCATTAATACAATTTGAAAAGTAAAAACATGTTTAGCTGGAAATGAGAAAGATACTGTATGAATATATGAGCGAAATATTTATGCCTTCAATACGTAAGAGAAGACTCATGGAACCTTCTAGAAAATATAAAATGTATCATACATGTATGCCCAAGAATGCCCAAACACTTATTTTACATAACTGACTAGTAATTTACTATTAAGAAAACCAGGTAAATAGTCCAAGAGTGAAAATTGTTCATTTATTTACTTATTCATTCACTGATTTGCTCAAAGCACCAACCATATACCAGTTGTCATTCCTGCTTTGTTGCCTATTTAATAGCGTCTATCATTCCCATAGGATATTTATGCAACAAAATGCATGGAAGGGATGTTTAGCAAGTAAAAAAATATTTCAAAACTATTTATTGGAAGCTGAAAATAACTATCTCTAAACTTCTATACCTCATTGAAGGTAAACTTTTCTAAATCATATATTCCTTTCTTTTAAAATGTATTCAACTAATTTTGTGATATAACACATTAGCAACAATTGAAAAGCTTAATCTGAACAATTATGAAAAGATTGTGAACTGAAAAACTAGTGTAGAATATACTTTCCTAGACAGTACTGTTTGTAAAATTTAAAAAATGCAGTGTGATGATTTATGAGTTAGTGTTAATGAAACATGAGTTTTTATCATAATATACACAACTTTTACTCATATAATTCAGTATTATTTTCTCTTTCAGTAATTTAATCATAGCAGTAGATGTTTTATATCAAATCATGGTCACACTTTTCATGTGATTAAATTTTTTATATTTTATAATTTTGGGTAAAATAAGCTAAGCTAATATACCTCTTTTCTTTCCTCCAACTTATGCCAATAAATTTCAATAAAGAACATTTTTAGTAGGTCATTTGCTACTTCATTGAAATATAAAAATGTTTTTAGTTTCTATCAGAGGGTTATTGTCAAAGCTGATAAACAGCTGCATTGTTTATGAACACCATTTGCCAGTTACAGTATTATCTATAATTGATTCCTTAATAGAATGATACCAAGTGAATCTTATATTACTAATAAGAAAAGCACACTACATATATGACAATGGCAGGCTCCCTCATTTTCTCAGAAGTGATGGTTCATGGTGTGTAGGAGCCCCCCACCTCAATCCCTCTCTTCTCTCCTTTGAATGGTATTAGGTTAGGCAATACATGCTCCAGTTGTAATCCTCAGTCCCACCATCTTCTTTGGTCTCACATTTATGGTTTATATCTGGCCCTTGGGGACACCTAAGTTTGAGAACTGAGAGTTACTGCATAACAAGACTATAGGTAACTTGAGTTGTAGAAGAATACGTAGGCATGCCTGTCTTTAAGGAGTCAAGAATACACTGGTGAAAATAAACATGCAAAAGCTACTACAGAATATAAAACAGTAGTTCTCAGCTTTATTGCACATAGCTACATCTAAGGGAAAGAATGCTTTTACACCAGATTGGTGACTTGCTACACTATGATTCTTCAGCAGCAGCAGGGTTCGTGTTCATCCTCTAAAGAAACTGCAATCAAAATTGCAGGGTTCAGGGAGATGAAGCAACAGAATGGAGGTGATCAGCTGGAAAATGCCCCCAACATCATCTTGGGATGCCTTCCTTATTCATCCGTTTCTATGCTTCCCAGCCCCTCCTCATACCTCTTTGTGAGAATTGCCAAAGCACAAAGAGTTAGATCAAATGACAATGCAGCCCTATGAGAATAATATCAAACCTGTTCTCTCTTCTTGGGAGTGATTTTGCACTGTGTCAACATAGCTAAGCTAAAAAATGAATTAAGTAAATTCCCCAGAACTCCCTTTCCTGTGTGGCATTGGGTTAAGTTGATTATAAAGAAATACACACTGTTTATGGAAGGCACAGATAAGGCATTACCCATTGCACATTACTTACATTGTCACTGATCTGACGGTTTACCTCATTGGTGTGAGAAAGCAGCCAAACTGGTAGTTCATCCAAACTCGCCCTTTTCCCTGTCTCCCTTCTGTTTCTGAGTCCTGGGTCATGTGCCTGTGCAGATACCTGATGAAGAGACTAGCTTTTCCTGCAGGTGGCCAGCATCACTGAGATTAGAAGAAATGAGACACAGACATGGCTTCCAGTTTGTTGTAGCGGCTTTGAGTATTTTCTCAAGGTTTGTTTGCACTCATCAGTTCCAGTTTGTCCTCATGGGTCCAAGCTTGTCTCTGCCTTGTCTCTGCTTTATATTCAGCTGCTCAGGGCACCTACAATGCCTTCACACCCACCACCAAAAGCAGTGGTGACAGTTTTCCATACTTCTTCACAAGTTCCTCTTCATGATCCTTAATTCGTGTGTGTGTGTGTGTGTGTGTGTGTGTTTCTGATCCTTCAATCTTTCCCTTTCATACACGTATTTCCCCAGTTTCCTGCAATTGTATATAAGGTTTAATCCCAATCATAAATCCCTTAGTCTAAATCACACATTGTGGTTCTTCTATTTTTCTACTCAAACTATAATGTTTTTTATAAGAGTCTTCAATATATTCTCAAATCCTGTGGGACTAGCCAAGGTGCTGTTCCCAAAGATGAAGAAATCCCTCCAGAGCAGTGGTCCCCAAACTTTTTGACACCAGGGGCTGGTTTCATGAAAGACAATTTTTCTATGGACTAGGGGTTGGGGAGATGATTTTGGGGATAAAACTGTCCCACCTCAGATCGTCATGAACTAATCAGGCATTAGTTAGATTCTCATAAGGAGTGTGCAGCCTGGATCCCTCGCATGTGCAGTTCACAATAGGGTTCACGCTTCTGGAAGAATCTAATGCCACTGATCTCACACAAGGCGGAATTCAGGGGTTAATGCTCGCTTGCCTCCTGCTGTGCCACCCGGTTCCTTCCAGGCCAGGAACTGATATGGGTCTGTAGCCCGGAGGTTGAGGACCCCTGCTCTAGATGTACATATCAGATGCTGAGATGTCTGAAACCATTGTGATCCTAATAAGAAAAACTGCCCAAATCAGATGCAATTCCTGTCTTCAATTCACTTCAATCTTGGTGCCTCCTTCTCTATTGTTAGTATAATGCTGATACTCTGCTGCTAGTGACCCATATTCTAAAGACAATTTAACCATGGGAAGGCAATTTAAGAACTAGTGAACTACCCCTGATTGTAGTCTGTTTCTAGCACTCTCTGGTATTCTGTGTATATTTAATAAATGTTTACTGAATGAATGAAGAATGCATAAATGCTAAGAGCACTCTACTGCCCACTGAAAAGTCAACAAAATAACAGTGGCTACTAGTTATTAATTTTCTACTGCATATCAGGCACAGTGGTTGCTCACTTTTGAAACACAGTAACCTGGAAAATAAGAATGATTACGGGACTTTTACGGATGAAGGAGCAGAGATTCAGTATTTTGCTCAAAGTCTTATAGCCAGTCTGTGAAAATAAACTTCTCACCCTAAAACAGGGGTTTCTTCTACCACATCAGGCTGCCTATCAAAAGGACACGATCTCTAGTGAAGCACAATTTATCTCAACTTCCTCACCCACCAGCTCTCTTCTTGACTGTTCTCCTTCCAGTATAGGTTTTTATTCTTTTTCTTTTTCTCAAAGATGGTGTTCTGCAGATTTAGAATGCCCCTGTCTCCAGCCTTTGATTCCTGCTTTCCCCAAATTTGGCTTTGTGTGTATGACTCAGCTTGACCTGCTTCTGCTTTCCATTTTAAACCTGGTGAAGAATTACATCACTAGATTAAAATGAAAAACTTCAGCCACTGGGTTTTCAGACGAGTTATGGCTTAGGATTTCTTCTTTGATGTAAACAATATGTGAGTAGATTCACTGCAACTCTGATGCAGCCACCCCATCCTCCACGGCACCGTGCTCAGCTCTGTTGTCCCAGTTTCTTCTCTGTACAATTCCTTCCAGTACAATTCCTTCCAATGCCCCTCTAGTGAGTGCATTTGGGCCACTTCCCAAATTCCTGGTTGTCTGTAGCTCTGACCTGAGTGCCTGCTGCCTCATTTCCAGCACAGCCAAGGGCTTGAATATTGGAGTGCTGGAACAAATTCCAGGTGGCTGAAACACCAAACTTGTGTAATTCTAATGGAACATTCTCGAAATGGCAACTAGAGTTTATCACATGTGAAACTAATTTTACTGTTCAGATTAAAGGCAAAAATCATTATTTCATATGTAGTTTTGAATCACACTAAATACATTTTCCCTTAAACTCAGCTATAATAGGAATTCAAGATTTTCCAATAATTGTGCTTACACTCAGACCCAAATTATTTCATTCTTACTAGAGAAGAGGAAATACTAATCCATTCAGACATTGATTCTTAAAATAGAAAAGTATTGGCATTTTGTATTTTTCTTTTTTTTTCTTTACTGCATTTGAAAAGTTGTTGAATGTAAGGTAATATTTTGGGCCTGATTCATTGCTAGAAAATCAGTCTGGAAACCTGACTCCCTGAAGAACACAGTGAGAATTATCCAATTTTATTGTCCTCTACAGATTCACAGAATTGTTGGTGTGAGAAAACCATGACAATGAATCTAATTCATTCCCACTCAATGCCTGCAGGCATATCACATACCTCCCTAGAGAGATTGAAATGTATTCTGTTTTTAAGGATTTCCCCAAATCCTACAACCTCACTCAATAAATCCTTCCAATGTGCAATTACTTTCCACACCAGGAAACATTTCTTCATATCTAAGTAAAATTTCTTTTTCTACAGTATCCTTGTGCCCTCTGCTTCCTCTTGTCTTACTTGTAGTCAAGATTAAGAAGGAATGCTTACTTGTTGCCTTATTCATTAACCTTTGATTTTCATTGGAATGAATAACACATTAGAACTTTCTTGAACTTTTCAGTGTCTTTCTCACTAGAAGTAAAGTTCTTAAACACTGCAATGTCATTTATAAGTAGGAAGTTTGTAAGTGGATACATCTCTTGTAAAATTAAAGACAACATTTATTGGGTTAATACAAAATGTTCACATTTATCGTCCATCACAAGTGCTTACTTAGCATCAACTATATTTCTTGATGGTTGGCAAAGGTCTGGGTTTCAAAGTTCTAGCATTAGCTGCAAAAAGTAATCTCTAAAAAGTTCAAAGGATACTCAAGTAACACTTTGTGCTCAACAGCAAGAAATGAACGCATGGCTAGGGATGGTGGCTTATGCCTGTAATCCCAGCACTTTGGGAGGCCAATGTGGGCAGATGACTTAAGGCTATGAAATCACGACCAGCCCAGGCAACATGGCAAAACCCCATCTTTACTAAAAATACAAAAATTAGCCAGGCATGCTGGTGCATGCCTGTAGTTCCAGCTATTGGGAGGCTGAGGCATGAGAGTTGCAGTGAGCCAAGACTATGCCACTGCACTCCAGCCTAGGCAACAGAGTGAGATTCTGTCTCAAAAGAAAAAAAGTTTAAAAAAATGCTATTTTTAATTGTATTTCATTTTCATTAATTTAAATCTAAAAAGCCACATGTGGCTAGTGGCTACTGAATAACACAAGGCAGATCTAGTAGACATATCTGCAAAATTGTTTAGTAAACATTATTAAATTTTAGAATTAAGGACTTTTCATTTTTCTCTTAGAGCATGCCTTATTACTGCAGGAGTTAATTCAGACTTTAAAAATGTTAATTTATTACATACAAATGAGGAGAGTCTGATATTTGTTTTATTCTGCAGTGATTTTAGTTAAATAGGTATTTTCAAAGTGATTAGACAAAATAAGAAAATGTACAGATATGATTATTAGACATGACTAAAATACTTCTTTCTAAAGGTGAAAGAAAGCGTTACTGAAGATAGCTAAGGATATTAATGGTTTAAATATTAAATCTATATATACAAATATATTATAAACATATTTTCTTACTTTCCTACAACAAATCTTTGACCCTACAAGTAAATCATTAATCCTTCATTCAAATCACTTCAAAAGTATAGATGGTTAATGAACAAAAGTAGTTTACGCTAATTTATTAGAAACCTAAAAAATAATAGCATTCAATAATTAAAATTTTTATTTGTTCTTAAAAAAAAAAGGTCTCAAAATAATTTAAATACCTTATAGTTCAAAGTCCCTCCAAACTCCCACCTCTTTCCCAAAGAAAATAAAAATAGGGTTACATACTGTCAAATAATGGGGAGAAATAATATTTTCTTTAAATTAAATTTAGTAAAATGGATTAATATAGTTAAATATTTTGTGGTACATAGGTGCATACTTTTCAATTTTTCAATTTTTCATTACATTATATTTATGTATATATATTTATATTTATGTATTTGCCATCAATTTAATCACCTAATTCTTTATCACCTAATGTTTAAAGTACTGAGCAATTTTACATATGTTCTGGATCCTTCCAACTCTGCACTTCTCCAATAAGCTACCATAAATACTACCTCACATATAGTTCTTACAATGCCAGAGCCTAAAGAATCTCTACAAGGTTCTTTCATTTTTGTCATCCACATCTAAGACATGAAATCAACAATCTCTTCATTCTCTCAACATTTCTATTTCTAACTAAGCAATTGTCAATTCCTTATTAACACAGTTTCGCCAGTGCAGTTAAGCCATTCTTCTTACATATGCAATTCAGGAGTGTCTTATTTTCTCCATATTTTTCTCAGCATGTAATATCATGTCGGTATTCTAGGCTTCACATCCCCATCATTTCTTCAAGCCCCTGCTCAAAACCATGCTCATCATTTACTAATCTATCATTCACTAACCTCTTCTTTCACCTTTTACTAATCAATCCTACTTTATATTCCCTTATGTGAAACATCACAACAATAAGCAACATTGTTTCATGTATTCATAGTAGGCCATTTTATCATTTTATTGCATGTGCACATACATAGACACACAATTTTATCTTCTAAGAGCCTAAAAGCTAAGAAGAGTTCTGGGGAACTCTCTAAATTCTACTATTAAGTCCTATACTCAAAGTGTTTCAATTTTGCTTCATAAACTAATTAAATGACTGTTTATTATTAAATTAATATTTTAAGAGGAGTTAAGAAATTTTATGACCATGACTTGGTATTTCAATGTCTTCATTAAAAAGTTCAAAATGAATAAAACAATGAATAAAATATGACTCACCATATTTAATTCATTCATCAACATCTATTTTCTGTTTTCTACTTGACATTGTTTGATTTAGTGAATAATTCTAATTTACCTTAAATGCAGAAAGCAATATGAATGGCTCCTACAAATACTAATGTATTCTTCAAAATTATTTTGCTTTCTCTTATTAAAATGTTCATGTAGATGGTGAACCACATCATAAAGAAAAATATTTATTTCCTTCATGGAGCAGAGAAAATGTAAAACATATAAACTTTAATGAAATCAGCCTTTACCAACTAAATTAAGTTTTTTCTCAGGTAAACCAGTTAACCATTTTTCAAGATTAATTTTACCTTTTGATTTTTAATGAGCAAATAGCCACCATCAAAATACATACATAAATATGTATATTTATATATATGGCAAGCTAAATTAGAATGTATAAGGAAAAAAGGTTAAAATCTATCTAGTTCAAGAGGATGGTAGCCTATAGATGCCATTGATTTAAAAGAAAACAGTCTAAAATGATGACGCACTTTTCTAGAGCTCTAAAGATATAAACTAGACGTTTCATTAAAATTCTTGAAAAGATGGATTAAAAACTTGTTTCTTAATTCACTTTAAAATCACTAGCATACATTTCTCCAGTGCCTAAGGTACCAGGCAAGATTTCCCAAGGAAACTTTAACCTTACAATTAGTGTTATCCTAGACAGAATTCATTAGATTCTTTTAAGGCTTGGCATATAATGAGAAATTATTGCAGAGTAACCTTTAATTTAACTTTGTAGTGAATGTCTGTAACAGCTATAGGCAGTAAGTGGGAATGCATGAGATGCCACTCAGAATCAAGGAAATCAATCTTTCTTTGCTTTCGGTTGATCTTACATTTCTATTCTGATGTATAGTGTGTAAATTATACTTTTTTCCTTGGAAATTTGCTTGTCGCAATGATTGGGGACATTACTGGCATTTGTTAGTGAGGTCTAAGAAGTGTCATTCTACAATGTGAGGGGACATAAGTGCATTATCAAATAATTGTTCTGCATTTCCTACCACTCTCCAATGTGCAGCAGGACTGCAAGTAAAATATTAATCAGGAAACATTATACATTGTCTTAATCGGAATGTTACCAAGAGTTGTCCAGTATTTTAGAGAAGACAACAGTAACTAGACTCATTCTGTTTGTGACAACCTTACAGCAAAAAAGTATCAGTCTGCATCACTGCTGTGTGTTTGTTGTGATTCCATATATTGCTGCAAACACTGTTTACCCTATTATTCTATATATGTAGTTGCAAGAATCTAATTACCTCAATTTGAATCTGGCCCAAATGTTTACATACTCTTTTATTTTCCTGTTTTATGACAAAGAGAACACAACATTGTTTCTTGTTAGGTTATGTGTGTAGGTAAATTATATCATCTGTGAATTTCATTTCAGATTACTAATCAAAAGAGTTGGTGTCTAATACAATTGAGAATAACTGTTCTAAGCTAATTGTGATGATCTCTCTCTCCTTTTCTAAACAGTCCACATCCTTCACAGTTTGGAGAGGCCATGGCTGTGTAGACCTATAAATGAATGTTCTGGAGTCTTGGAGGTAAAATTTTGCTTGTTATAAAAGGGGTAAGAGCAAGAGGAGAGCATGTTAATACTTTTCTGTTCCATCCTTCTGCCTTTAATAACATGTCTGTTGTAGCCATTTTGTAGCAATGTAGCAAAGAGGCAACAAGCATGGACTAAAAGGGCAAAATATCACTGAAGCAATGTATTGTCTTGGAACTACCCTCTTGATCTTCCTGATATGTGAAGGAAGGGGAGTTTGTATGGTTTCAACAGTCATTACTGTTTTGATTTTATGCAGCCTTAATCAATTGCAACTGATACAAAAGTGAATTTAATATCCTACCTTCAAACCTGGTTATTATCCTATGTATTAGTTGGTTCTCACATTGCTATAAAGAATCACCTGAGACTGGGTAATTTATGAAGAAAAGAGGTTTAATTGACCCACATTTACACAGGCTTAACAGGAAGCATGACTGGGAGGTCTCAGGAAACTTACAATCATGGCAGAAGATGAAAGGGAAGGAAGCACTTTCTTCACAAGGTGGCAGGAGAGAGACAGAGTGAAGGGGGGAAGTGCCACACACTCTTAAACCATTAGATCACCGGAGAAGTCACTCACTATCATGAGAACAGCAGGCAGGGAAATCCACCCCCATGATCCAATCACCTCCCATTAGGCCCCTCCTCCAATTCGACATGCTATTTGGGCGGGGACACAAATCCAAATGAAGTCATTCTACATTTCATACTACCATTCACCTAGCTGTTAATGCCAAAAACCTCAGTCACCTTTATCACTACCCCTTCACCTCCAACTCCTAATCATATACTAAGTGTTCTTGATTTGCCTGCATATAAATAAAGAAATCCATCTACATTTCTCACTTTCCACTTCCACCCTCATAAGCCTAGTGACCATCACATGCTATCTGTACTTCCTGCTATCATCTCCGAATTGGTTGTACTGAATCTCCTTCACCCTCTACCACATTCTCTTTACATTGCATACTTACCATTTTAAAATACAAATTTGATCATATTGGTCCTCTTAGAAAAAGATAAATTCCTTTTGCTCAAAAACAAAATTTTAAACTCTTATCCTGGTACATAAGATCAATCCCATGATCTATTCATGAGCCATGCTGTCTCCATTCCCACCACCCTACACACAAACTCACTTTTCACTTCCTTGGAAAAGTTTTTCCTAACCCATATATTTGGAAAGCCATAAGTTATCCACTCTTACTGAACAGTTTTTCCTTCTGAAGTAGTTTTTTGGAGTTCTGAATTTAATACTGTTTCTGCCATGAAACTATGCAATATGGGGGCAGCTGATGTGACATATTTATCATTATAGTCCTAGTTCCCAGCAGAGCCCTTGTGTCAGATTAAGTACTCAATTTGCAGTGATAGAAACAACGAAGAATGAACTTTTAAGACCCCTTGGTATGACTCTAGATATATCAAATAACTTTCCTAGAGTAAAATTTGGCTCTCTCCTTACGTCTTCCTTATGGAGGAAATGAAGCAGACATATCAAACAAAGAGTCTTGTCCTCCCAAAAGTCATAATTTCCAAAGTAAATTATTACTGTGATTTTACATCCTGGTTGTATATTTGTGATGAGCATGAGATAGAAGCACTCTTGCTATGCTGACAAAAATGCAAGATTCATTGCAAAGCTGATCGCTTTTCCCAGGAAGGTGGTAAATTTACCCGAGTAGAGCCATTGTGTGAGGTCCTAATGGTGTGGCTTTTCTGAAGAACCATTAACCAAAAGAAAACTGAAACCTTAAGCTCTCAGTGTGATAAACATAAAAATCCCAAAGTATAAACAGACATAAGCTTTGAGCTACCTTCTAAGGAGGACCCTTCCTTTGCTCAGCTTGGCTCCCAGGATTCCATTGTACTGACTTAGATATTTAATGTAGAGAAACATTAGAAGTCTTAAGAGGTTAAGTTATATAAGAATGAATCACATACCATAGAAAAAGAATAGTTCAGAATGTGGGAGAAGGGGGTCAACTTCAAATGAGAAAGTCCTGAAGCTACAGCTAGAATTTTCAAAGAGCAACTGAGGAGAAATCAGGCTGTGGAGAGTGGTCTTGAAGGATCTGACTCCTTTCTCTTTCCAGAGAAAGCTGGAAGAGAATTTCTTCAGAAGTTTTACTTTGTGGTGTATGGTGTCTAATCCCAATCCCACCACACACCAAAAGCATCCCGTGAAAACTGCTAAGAGCTGTCCAGAGTTGGTTTTATATTTTACTTTAAGGGAGAATCATGTTGAGATGGGCCTTAGGGAAAAAGAGTTGCATCCCAGAATTGGGTTACAAATTTGCCAAATACATTTAGTTCAAGTGCCTTGTAGTAACTAGAAACTTCTAGCAAACTGTTTTTAATCAGGGTGGCTTTCACTGAGTTGAGGCAAAGGAAAAATTATTATTATGCAAATTGTAATTCTTAACATTGCTCTGGGAATTTCTTCAGTAGCCACAATATGTTTTCTTTTAAAGGGCCATGTGAAAAAAAAAATCTATTTTTTAAAGATAGTGATTCCCTCAGGCATGCAAATAAAGACACACAAAAGCACTTTGTCACTGTGAGTCATTGACAACAACTCCAGACTTCCAAAAGATATCCTGGGATATCCAATAACTAATATGCATGTGCTTTAAAATCAAAAATCTCTTACTCAAAATGATCCTTTTGTTATGTAATGGCTTTCAAAGAGGAACAAAGACATTTATGACAGTATCAAATATAGACAAAAATATTTATATTTTTAGAGGATTTTATAAGTAAAAAATTACTCAGCTCTATTAACCCTGTTCAGAGGAACAACTCCCAGTCCTCTAACAAATGCTCACCAAAACAGCCTTTTTAGGTGGTTAAAATATTTTTCTTAAGTTAGAAAGGCAGTTAATGTTAAGTCTTACACCTTGTAACACATCTTGACATGTCCTGTGAACAAAAAATGATTCATACTTTCTCAGTGACTCACTGATTAATCGTCAATTTGCATATCTAAAGGTAGAAAATTGATGAAAATTTCAAGTTACAGGGAAATTATAAACATTGTCACAGCTGGAATCTATTTAGGTGAAGGGATGAATTTTATGAAGCTGCATGTTATAGTCCTGTGATTGAAAATAGTGTAAAAGAAGAGATGTGTTGGGAATATTGCTGTGGCAGGTGATCTGTGGGAGACACAAAAATGAATAAAACACAGTTTCCGTCCCATGGGGCTTAAAAGCTAGTAGGAGATGGAAAGTTTACAGATATCACCAAGACAGTACAGTAAATGACTCACTGGAGTGGGCTAACTGATGGGAGTAAAAACCATGCAAGTTCTGTGAAGGGCCAGAATTTGATCTTTATATTCCCCAGTACCTAGAAAACAGTCTGGGACACAGAGGGTGCTCAATAAGCATATGTTGAATCAATGACAGTAATATGGGAGGGACTGTGTATGTATATGTTAATATGATTGTATCTGGGAAATTATTCATAATTATAGTTTCAAAACACTAGAATGACTTTAGGCAGCATGGTAGCATGGACACTTTCAAGTCCCCAGGTGTCCTGGAACCGTCTGGGGGTGGTCCAACAGGGGTCAGGGCAATTGGCACCTTATCTAGCTTGGGTTTCTATGAAATAGATTATTCAAATGAAGTATTTTCTTACTAAAAAGAGTTTATGATTTTTTGCGGAGTAAAAAAGACATAGGATCTGCAGTCCAGAGCTCAATGTTCAAATGCTAGGTCTACTGACTACCCGTTCCCCACGGCCAACATGGGGAAATAGTTTAACCTTTCCAAACTTGTGTTTCATTATGTGAAAAAGGAAGATAACAATAGCTAACCCATAGGATGGTAATGAGAAATAAATAAGCATCAAATGCCAGCAGATTGCTTATTATATAGTTTGCATTTTTGCATTTGATGGATCTCAGTTCCCCTTCCATTTCACTAATAGTTTGTAAAAGTAGCTTAATTCCAGATTTAGTCTTGACTATTCAGTCTTGACCTCCTGTTAGTTGCGTGGCTTTGGGAAAGTTATTTAAGTTGTCTGACATTCAGTTTCCTCATTTGTAAAATAGGAACAAAAGTGGTATCCGCTCTCAGAAATACTACAAAAGCATAACAAATATCCTAAATGGCCCTTCAAATATCCTAATTTTATTTGAACCCCGTATGTTGGGATTTTCAAGGATTTGTTTCTTCTCAATATTTTTAATTTCCATATCTCTCATTTATTAGTTTCCATTATTAATTTCTTATTCCTTATTAGCCTCAGTTTTTTCAGAGGTTCTAAATTACTTAAGAGTATAACTAGAGAACTGAACAGGTAAAATCCAAGACATGGGAAATCTTTTCCTCTGAATTTAGCACTGGATTTCTATTACTAGCACTGAAATGGCAAATTGGAGGGGAAAAAAGTCTTTAATATCCCCCCAAAGTAAGAATTAAATTAAAAATATATTGGTGGATAAAACTTTCTTAATTGGGCAGCTCTCCAAATTTAACTTGCTTTAAGGTCAAAAGAACAACTTCTTCTGCAGCTTCCTCTCCAACGTGGGGTAAGAGTCAGGTTTACACACATACATTTCCATCTAAAAATTCACAATTACTGCACGCTGTGAACTTAGCCTCTCCAGGTCGCCTTACAAACTCTTAACTCCCATCCCATTCAGTCATCATGAACTTAATTCATTTGCTTCTAAAATTACAAATGCAATGACTATATTAAAATGTCAAAATTCCTTTTGTCACAAATGAATAAGCACAATGCATATTTCTAGATACTCTGTAGCATCAAGTACTTTATATACCTCTTAATAAAGTTATGGAACAACCATATTATACCACCAATTGTGCACCCCATCCTTGAAAACAAATAAAAATAAAAACATGGTAGTCTTAAGAGACCTAACAAGGACAGATAAAATGAAGCTGCCCAGAGGAAAAAAAAATCGAATTAACAATATGGGAGACTATCAGAAAGAACTGTCCCAAGATAAAATGGGCCATATTGAAGAGTATCTAGTTGGCCACATTGTAGGGATATTGCAGAGGCAAGTCAATCATCAACTGGCCAGTAATACAGTAAAAGGAAATTCATGTACCCCTGAGAGCTGGAAAAGTCCCTCTGTACCACAGGATTCTGTAAATTCTAAGTAAAAATAATAAAGAATAGGCTATCTTTTAAAATGAATGTCTAAAGCAAAATTCACATTTAAAATAAATCACATTAAGTAATAGTTTGAGGAACAAACCACAACTCTAAGTACATAATATTAATGACAGTTTCAGAAAAGTAACACACGAGAATACTTAAAATTTTCCTCTTATTGATCAGTTGAGAACATTCTTAACAGAATAACTACTCAATCAGATTCAAGATGACATTGTTATTACTTAGTATTGAACTGGTTTTGTCTGTTATAAATAAACATTTTACTTTAACGTAACACTGTACGATATTTAAAGTTCTAAAGAAGAGTTACCCAGATCAAACAAACTGGAATAAATTGTTTATCATTATTATTTTTGGTAGTTTGCTTTGCTATTAACATGTTATCAAAAACAATGTCATGCCACAATCCGCTCACCCCTCCTTATCTAAGGCAGTCCCAGGTATCTCCCCCACAGAGGTCCTTAGTGCCCAAGTTTATTTCCTAATGTAAAATAACTCTATTTTACCACTGAACAAAGATAGCTGGGAAAGCTCTTCTGAGCACAGAAAGCAACTCTTCCAGTGATTTCTCTCCTTCAAATAGTGCTCCAAATCCTCCCTTCTAATTACAGTATTTTAGTCTACATAAAACTACTTGCCCCTAATTACTCTTAGCCATTTTCCACTGGAGAGTTTTATTTGTGTTTTGCTTATTTGGCAGTAGTGTCCCAATAATAATGAGAAGGGGCCACTTGTCATTGTAAATGGTGTAGCACTCTGATTAATGTGCCTTTGTGAAGTTTACTAGTGCCTTGGTTCTGAGGCAATGTATGCATGGCTTGTTTTTACTTACTAATTTACTTAGTTGCTTATTTTCTTACAGACTTATTTATTTCATTCTGGAATCCACAAGCAGACCAGTATAGTACTGTCTCAACCAGGGACAATACAGATTTCAAATGAACATTATAAAACAAGAAACATAAAGCAAACTAAATTCACAGGCAAATATTTTTAAAATTCTTCATTTTACAAAAACCCTTGAAAAACACACTCAACAGCAACAATTTCTGCATAGTTTTGCAGTATAGCAAATTGTTACAAGCATTCACATTTGAAACCTGATGTGCATTTTAGATCACTGTGAACTGGTTGACTGCAGAAGATATTGGGAGTGTCAGGGTATGTGGGGGAAATAAAGCTATAGGGCTAGCCAGCTGTGGTGGATATTGGTCATACATGGGGCTGTCCGGTGTCTTATGAAAAGCCCTTTGGCACTTGAATACATTTTAAAACTATGAATTCTGCCTTTCCAGTTCAGAAGCTCAACTTGAAATAAGCAGATTCCTTTGCAGTTGTGATATAGACATATGACCTAGGCTCCAGAAATCAAATGCAAAAATCAAGAGACACTTGTATTCAAATGGGAGTAATGTGAAGAAGTTGTTTATATTTTTGCTGGGGGTTTGGGGGTTGTGCAGTGGTGTCTGGATATACTTGGTGACAGCAGCAGAGACAATGATGACCAAAATAATGCAAGGTCAAGTTCTTGGCTCAGACCTAACCTCACTGAGGTGATGGGTGATTCCTCCGTCTCACTGCATGGTAGTTACTAGACTCATGTTCATGTAAGGCCAGCCTTGTGATATGCTTCTAAGCATATCTCTTGAAGATGTAACCTCAAACTTGGCTTCCCAGAATTCCCACCAATTCTGTGTTCTAATAAACATATTATAATGAACACCTTTGATACTTAAGTGTTTACATGTGTTGATTGCAATTAAGAATAATGACTGATAATGACTGAATATAAGGGAAAGTGGGGGGAGAGAAAATATCAAGGCAGACTCCAGAATTTGAAGCTCAAGTAACTGCGTAAGTATGATCTACTAACCAAATATATACAGTGTGGTAGGGAGGGGACAGCAGCAGAAGTTCTCAGGAACTTATGATAACCAAAATTTAGTCAAAGACTGATGTGTGTTTGGATTTCAGCTCTTCCCCTTGCTCTATTTCTTAAACTGTAATACATAATGTTCCTGTGAGAACTGGATATAATCTATGTGAAGTACTTGCCAAAATTCGCAATACAAGTTGTTGTTATAAAGATGAGAAAGGGTGCAACAGCATTTTTCTGAAAGAATCATCTGATTTGTAGACCTAGCCCTGGAGAGGGATGGGTGGTAAGTATTCGAGTACTGGAATCCTGGCCAGATAAAATGGGTTTTAAATGTTGTTTCTAGTTCTAGGCGTGGTCTGGAAACATGATAAAACTTAAATAGGAAGGTAAATCCAGGGAAAGCCAAGAAAAATGGCCTCTGAATGGTTATTCCCTGGACCTCGGTGTATCCATAGGTTAATCTCAGGCACACTTGTCCCAAGCCTTAAGCAGCAAATCTAAACTGGTGGTGTTAGGCTTCTCTTCCCTACCCAGCCTGTTTCAGGGTTGGCTGAATAACTTGGCCTGCAACTGAGGGCAACTGTAACCATAGGTGAGTTAACTACAGGTTAGTTAACCATAGTTAACCTATGGTTAATTCACCTAACCCTAACCCTGGCCCAGAAATGTCAAAACTTTCCATACATCTTATGATAATTTACACACATACACCACCTGAACACACATACACCATAATCCTTTTCCCTCACAATTTTCTATTATAGGCTTGGAACTTGTAAAAGTTGGTTCTAAATAAGTATTTGTAGGATTGGATTAAATTTTTTAAACTGAATACCTTTTGAGAAACTGCTGGAATATGGTTTTCTTATTATTTTGAACTTCAGAAAAACGTTGACAGTCGATAAAGCAGTAATTGTTCCCGGTGGTATAACTGCCTGGGCATTGTGCAATGGTTTGATCGGACCCTTTATACAGACCCTTCTGCACATTAAATGGACAACTGGCTGGGTAAAATAACCTGCTTTGTAAAATGATGCTGATGGGAATGGGGGTGCAAAATAGCCTGGGAGGAACGAAGTCAGTGGGACATGCAGTGAGCTCTTGCAAGGTAAGTGAAATGCAACAATGTCGGTAAAAAATACAGAAAAAGTGCATGGGAGACAACTTTAAGCTCAGTTATCACTCAGTCAGCAAACTCTATCTCTGAAAAATCCATACGTTTTGACAGTATAGTCTGGTACAAAGACACCAAATAGTGAGTTACTTCCTCAGAAGTGATTTTGGCAATAGAGCTGTTAAATTAAATTTGTCTTAAAGCTGCCTACATATGTAGCAAACTGCAACCTTACTTAGTATGCAAATAAACTGCAATCTAACTTAACAGTATATTCCTCCAATAAATAGCTAAGTCTCAACCAATCACAGCAGCCAAACTTCAGCCATCACAGGCTGCCAGATCATCAGGTTATGTCCATATAAGGTAAATGCCTTGTCCCACCATGCCCAAAAAAGGCAAATACTAAACTTTAACCAGTCAAGTTGGTTTTTTTAAAATTCCCTTTCTGTCTATAAATGCTATCTACTACTGGGGAGAGCTCTCTGAACCTCTACAGGCTCAGTGTGCTGCCCAACTCATGAATTGTTCTTTACTCAAACAGCAAGCTTTGCTGAATTTAATTTGTCTACAGATTTTCCTTTAATAGAGCCAAAGAGGCAAAGCTGCTGATGCTAATCCTCTGCAGAGGCTGGAGTTTTTAATTTCAATTGCAGTGACACAGCACAAATAGAGGACTAAAATTTTCAGATATAGTTTATGTATACTTTATTTTGTCTGCTCAGAAAATAGACATTAGGAAGTTATGTCCTTCTCTGGAGTTGAACCAAGGTGAAGCAATGGGCAAAAATAGTTTGAGAGATGAGAAGGAGTATATATTAGATTAAAACTAAATGGGAAGAGATCTTAACTCATCAAGAAGAACAGGATATTAACCTTAGAGAGAGCAGATTAGCAAGGATCTAATGCCCAAAATCAGAGGAAGTAGGAGCAAATAAAA
Organism: Mandrillus leucophaeus; assembly: GCF_000951045.1. Taxonomy (NCBI): domain Eukaryota; kingdom Metazoa; phylum Chordata; class Mammalia; order Primates; family Cercopithecidae; genus Mandrillus; species Mandrillus leucophaeus. The sequence goes on from NW_012105298.1 coordinate 1,240,453, forward strand.
AAAGGAAGATGCCAGTGGTTAGGGGAAGACAGAGAAAACATAGTTGAGTTCAGAGATACCATAGAAATGATACGGATGGGGTGGCTGAGGATAGTAGAGTATAAAATCTGCACAAGGAAAATGAAGAAATGCAAAATAAATGAACAGGACAGCAAAGCAAAGAAGTCAAGGGCTTACTACTTTATTATTGTTATTATTGTTCTTAATAACAAGATGGGGGGGGCTAAAATACTGTAGTGGTAAATGTGTTTGTTTCTTTTTTTTTTTTTTTTCAATTGCTCTGTCACCCAGGCTGGAGTACAGTGGCACGATCTCAGTTCAGTGCAACCTCCACCTCCCAGGTTCAAGTGATTCTCCTGCCTCACTCAGCCTCCCAAGTAGTTAGGTTTACAGACACCCGCTGCCAAGCCTGGCTATTTTTTTTTTTTTTTTTGTATTTTTAGTAGAGACAAGGTTTCACCACATTGGTCAGGCAGGTCTTGAACTCCTGACCTTATGATCCACCCGCCTCGGCCTCCCAAAGTGTCCTGAGATTACAGATGTGAACCACCACACCTGGCCAAATGTGCTTATTTCTTAAAAATATTTTATAAATATCAATTCCTTATTTTAGAATACTTATTTGTGTATGGTCTTAAGTATTCTGACATTTTTGCTTTCAAGCTATGGATTGTATTAATTTTTAGTTCTCCAATAAAATCAATATTCTGTCATAAATATTCATAGGCCTGAAGAGAACATTGGACTTTGGGAGGCTGAGGTGGGCAGATCACCTGAGGTTAGGAGCTTGAGACCAGCCTGGCCAACATAGCGAAACCCTGTCTCTCCTAAAACTATAAAAATTAGCTGGACGTGGTGGCACACACCTGTACTTCTATCTACTTGGGAGGCTGAGGCACAAGAATAACTTGAACCCAGGAGGCGAATGTTGCAGTGGGCTGAGACAACGCCACCACACTCCAGCCTGGGTGACAGAGTGAGACTCCATCTCAAGAAAACAGCATTAGAAACTTTCATTTATCAATCTTTCCTACAAGTAGCATAACCATTTGTTAATTCATGCAATACATATGTATTTAATCTCTACCATGAATACAAACATACTCCAACGACAAACAGTAACCATTTATACCAAAAAACTAACATGGGTAGTAAATCGCTTTAAAGAAAGGCAAGCCTGTCAGCCAATCTCTGACACCATTAAAAGAAGCATCTGACATTGCATCTAAATTGGGGAAATCTGGTCAGATGTTGGTCATCAATCTGCTTAAATACATTTCAAATTCAACAATGCAATATTTTATTCAAACCTTTGTTGAACACTTACTATGGAGCCAGGCACCTCACCAAGGGCCATGTCTGCAAAGGAAGAGAAAATTGAGCAATTGCTCATCCGAAAATATACAAGCCCGAAAATATACAAGCAAGTGAGCAACCCATTTCATTAGGATAATTTTGAATAAGAGAAATGCATACAAGTTACAATAATTGTCCCAAGGAGGTAAATTAACGAGGACTGGAAGGTTGAGTGAAGGTTTCACAGAGGGAAAGGGCACATATAAGTAAAGTAGTAAAAGACAACTTGGAAAACTGCTGCACAGTCCATGGTACCTAAACTTTTCCACAGCATGCATCCTAAGTATAATTATTTGGTGAATATCTGTCAATCCCACTAGCCTCTGTGAAGCTCCCCAAGGGGAGGATGAAGTCCTTCTGGTTCACTCATATTTAACACTTGTATCTAGCATAGTGCCTGACTTCTTTGTGGTGCTCAATTTACATTAGTGGGGAAGTGAATGAAATGTGTTTCTATATATTAGGACATGAAGGAAGGTAGACAGGGAAAAGTGAAAATGAGAGGGAGATGCTGGAGGGTCTTTCCAAAGGCTGCTTTAGTAATAGTCTAAGAGTAGATTTTCTTTTGAAGGTGATATCATTTCATTGAATTAAATCCATTAACTACTTAGAGAAGACATAAAAAGACTCATGTATCTAAAGATAACGCCGGGGCAAGGGTAATATGTGTATAGATTGAACAGGAAGAGACTGAGGTAGACATGTCATAGTAGAGAAATTATGACAGCATTTATTTCACTTCCATGATAAAGTATTTCCAAACTGCCTTCATGAAGGGAGGGTAAAACTTTCTAATGAAAAGTGGGCAGATACCATTGACCTAACAACTCCCTGGGAGCATCTTACTGAGTAACATAATAGAGAAGGCTACAGTTGGTGACTTTCTGAGGCCCAGTACACTCCACAAATATGTTCTGTTTATCTCCGAAATGTATGACAATGTAAAGAAAGGGAACCCTTGCACACTGTTGGTGAGAGTGTAAAATATTATGGCCATTATGGAAAACTGTATGGAAGTTCCTAAAAAAAAAAAAAGGAAAGAAAAGAAACTGAAACTAGAATTATCATATGATCCAGCAATCCCACTTTGGTGTATATATCATGAAGAATTAAAAAGATATCTACTCCCATGTTCACTCTAGCATTATTTACAAAAGCCAATATCTGAAATCAACCTCTATCCATTAGTGGATGAATGGATACAGGTTTGTAAGCTCAATTACTCAGCCTTGAAAAAAGAAGGGAATTATGTAATTTGCAACAACATGGATGAACCTGGAGGACATTATGTTAAGTGAAATAAGCCAAGGACAAAAAGACAAATACCACTGATCTCACTGATATGTGGAATCTAAAAATGTTGAACTCATAGTAGCAGAGGGTAGATTGGTGGTAAGGGGATGGGAATTGGGATGGGGGATAATGTTATCAAAGGGTGGAAAGTTGCAATTGAGTGATTAAATAATTAATATTTAAGATGATGGATATGTTAGTGTGATTTAATTATTCCACACTGCATACATATATCATAACTGTGTACCCCACAATTAGTCACAATAAATTATAAAAAATTAAATTGAAACAAACATGCTCCCAGAATAAGGAAGTAAATATAATGAGGTAAGTGTTACTATGTCAAACTAAAAGCAATCATCTTACACCTTCCCCAACAGACTCATTTATTCACTTATGTCACTGCCCAGCTCCTGAAAGTACATAGGTATGTTACACTACTTTAAATAATCTTCCTTGAAAAAAGGAAAAAATACATACAATTATAAAGTTTAAAGGTATTATCATAGTACTTTCAATAATATAGTTTTCTGGTTTTTTTCATAACAAAATAATCTTGATCAATTGTAAGATTTACAAGTATTTCTTAATAGATTAATCTGTATTATACCTAATCATAGTCTCCTCTGTGAAATCATGGGTTGCAACTGCTATAAAATACAAACTAAAGAGAAAACAAATCCATTTCAAAGTCCTCTCCCACTGTGACAAATAACTATAAAAAATGAAATTCCTGTTGCACAAGATTGCATTAATAATAAGTATAAACCATAAGAAGTATTAGGCATTTTAATATGAAATTGAACACGTTGGGGATCTTTCTAAACATGATCACTAAACCAATTGCCATATATCACTGTAGGTCATATCCAGCTATCTTTAAACTTGAGCTCAGGAGTTCAAGACCAACGTGGGAAACATGATTAAACCTCAGCTCTACAAAAACAACAAAAATTAGCCCAGTGTGGTGGCTCATGTTGGTAGTCCCAGCTATTCGGGAGGCTGAGGCAGAAGGAATGGTTGAGCCTGCAGTGAGCCATGACTGCACCAGTGCACTCCAGCCTGGGTGACAGAGTGAGACCTTTTCTTAAAAATAAAAAAAAAAAATAAAAAAATCATATTGTGTTAGCCTTCTGTTTGTCTGTGCTGCTTCTTGAAAGAAAGAATTAAGAGGAAGAAAAATATCACTTGAAATAAGGGTATAATTACTTAACTCACTTACATCTAAGTATTTCAACTGCAAAATATAAGACTGCTTATTTTATTTAGCCTTCCAGTTTTTCAATTTTGTAATATTTGGATGATTCTTTGCTGAGCTATGTAGAAAGGTATCAATGTTAGCACTGATAAATGTATGTACTCTATTTGCTTTTCGAAGGGCAAGGAGGATGTATCCGATATTCAAAGTGAGCAGAACAATGCTTATCTGCATTTCTGAAGGTCTGCAAAAATTCCATAAATTGTAAGAAGCTGACAGAACTAATATTTCACACCACTATGAATATAACTCGTTAATAATATAAACCTATTGACAGTAAATATCCTCCATATCTCTCTGTGGAAAGATTTTCTTTAAATTTTCATAGAGAAGTAACCTATAGAACTAAATCTTTAAAATACACTCCTTTCATAAAAATTATTCTTTAACATCAAGAATCACAGCTGTCAATGCTGTGATCCACTTTGGATGCAGAGTGACTTAATTCTTTACTTCTGTGATGCCTACCAAATGGTCAGTGTCTAAGTACCATATTACTCTGCAGAATTTCTGTACATTTTAAAAATAGGAAAGATCGGCATAATTCTATTATGACTTTTGATTCAAGTTCCAAACAGTAGGAAAAGCTAGATGCCTAACAGGAGTTCTGCTTGTCCACTCATTATACTTAGTGATTACACACCATTTACATCACCTGCTTCATCAGATTTTCCAACCCAGACCATTTCCTTCTGCTGTAATATGTTCACACACCAAAGGAAGCCAAGGTAAAGCATCACCTGATGAAACAAAATATTACCCAGGCATGCAGAAGTGACATGATATGAATCTGCATCACCTTGGCTACTGGATCCCACTGTACCACATCTAGGAGTAATTGGCATATGAAGCCTAGGTCAAACATTTATCTCTTCAGTATGCAATTATAGAAATGCTTGGCTTATCCATCATCATATGGAAATAAACACCTACTTCAGTGATTTTTCTAGATAATAGAAATTCACTTCTTCAAGTGCCAAAGCTTTTGGTTTGCTCAATTTTCATTTTCTGTTCAGTGTATTATATATTCCTCTGTTATCTCAGAAAACAAAAACCATAGACATCAATTTGGCCCTATGATAGAGTGTGCTGATGCCTTCACAGACGATTCATGTGTGTAGGCCTGGCTATTCTCATATAAATGATTTGGGAGGACCACACTTTTTGAGTTTTACATATATATTGCACAATGCTCTGTACCTTCACTCACTGTCAAGGCACTGTTAACAATTTTTGCTGCTGTGAACTTGACTGATATTATTAGATTCTCCTCTTTTTGTCCTTTTTATTTTCTGAATTACAGTTCCCTAAGTAAAGGTTTGGTTCTCCTATAAATGAATTTCATCAACTTTAGTGTATGTGTATGTTCATATTTCATTTATCTTGTCAGTCCAGTCTTATTAACAATATTTTTTCTTGCCTATATTATCATAATGCAAATGATAATAATGCATCTAATCTTTACCATGGGCCATCCTGTGTTAGTTAATTAGGTTATCATGTGTAACCTAATTAAATCCTCCTTATCACAATTTTATGAGGTATGAGCTACCTTTGTCTATTACATTCTACATATAGGAAACTCTCCATAACTCTCAAATGATAGATATTGATTATTTTGGAATAGTGACTTGAATAGTGACTTCTAGATGAGTGAAATGTATCTGTACAATGTTTTTCTTTACAGTTGGTTCACATTGATATTTTCAAAGAAAATCCTTACATAAGAAGCTTCTTTGGGTTCTATGGGCATATTTTCAAGAATGATGTGTTTATATTATTAGGAATATTTTTAATTTTAAAGAAAACAGGCAGTCATTCTTCTGAATTAACTTATTTATATATACAGTTAACTTTTCCAAGGGCAATTTAAATTAGTTTGGATACAAATGGAATGTTATAACAGAATTGTAGATATATAAATGCAATACTGATGCATTATAGACAAACAATTTTTAAGAAGGAAATTGTTAAGTACTTACTATGTACCAGGGGCTAAGGGGTTACATGCTTCCTAACCTTGTTTATGCCTCAGGTAACAATCGTCTCAATTTTAAAATCAGGGGAACTAGATTCAAAGAACTAGAATTTGAGCACAGAATTTCACGTTAACCTGCATGCTTCACCCAGTTAACAGCAAAGTGAATATGATATTTTAATACTAACGACCATGTACATAACAGTGTTTCAATACAATTTTAATGTTTAGTCTCTCATTGGCAAACCACTTATCTGATAAATAGTTAATAGCCAAAATTATAAAACTCCTACAAATCAATGGCAAAAAAAATCACCTGGTTAGAAAACAGGAAAGAACTGGAATAGACCTTTCTCCAAAGATGACATACAAAAGGTCAACAAGCATACGAAGAAAAGATGCTCCATACCACTAATCATTAGGGAAACGTAAATCAAAAACACAATGAGATGCCATCTCACACCTGTTAGAATGGCTATTATTATCAAAAAATAGTAACAACAAATACTTGCAAAATTTTGGAAAACATGGAACCATTATACACTATTGGTAGGAATGTAAAATGGTGTGGCCTGTATAAAAACAGTATAGCAATTCCAAAATACTTAAAAACAGAATTACAATATAATTCAGCAATTCTACTTGTGGATATATATCTGAAAGATTTGAAATCAGGGTCTAGAAGAGATATCTGCACTCCCATGCACATTGCAGCATCATTTAAAATAGCCAAGATATGGAAACACTTTATCCACTGATAAATGAATAAATAAAATGTGTTATATCCAAGCAATTGATTTATTCATCTCAAATAGTGACTTGAATAGTGATGGAATATTATTCAGCCTTAAAAAGGAAGGGAATCCTGCCAAATGTGATGACATGGATGAACCTGGAGGACATTATGCCAAGTAAAATAAGTCAGTAACAGAAGGATAGATACTGCATGGTTCCACTTACACGAACTATCTAAAATAGCCCACATCTTTTAAATAAATAGTAGAATAGTGGTTACCAAGTGTTACTGGGAAGGGAAATGGGGAGTTGCAGTTCAATGGATATGGTGTTTCAGTTATGTAAGATGATTAAGTTCCAGAGATCTGCTGTATCACATTGTGCCCACAGTTAATAACACTGTATTTTACACTTAAAAATCAAATGAGTAGATCTTACATTGTGTTTTCTGTTTTTTTTTTTTTTAATTTAGTTTAGAAAAGGCAAGACCTGGCAAAGGCATGATGTATTAGTCCATTTTCATACTGCTATGAAGAAATACCCGAGACTGGATAATTTGTAAAGAAAAAGAGGTTCAATGGACACATATTTCACATGGCTGGGGAGGCTTCACAATCATGGTGGAAGGCAAAGGAGGAGCAAAGACATGTCCTGCATGATGGCAGGCAGGAGAGCATGTGCAAGAGAACTGTCCTTTATAAAACCATCAGATCTCATGAGAATTATTCACTATCATGAGAACAGCATGGGAAAAACCTACCCCCACGATTCAATTACCTCCCACTGGGTCCCACCCACAACATGTGGGGATTATAGAAGCTACATTTCAAGATGAGATTTGGGTAGGGACAGAGCCAAACCATATCACATGATAACTGTCCTTATAAAATGAAAGAACAACTCATGGAGGAAGCACTAAGATTTGGTATTAAGTTGTCCTGTGAGCAGAACTAGGAAGAGGCATAGGTCAATTTCAGCTTACTGCCAATTTTTCTGTCACATCCCTATGCTGATGGGGGAAATGTTTGAGTCCAGCAGTCCTCAGCCTTTTTGGTACCAGGGACTGGTTTTGTGGAAGACCATATTTCCACAAACTGGGAGGTGGAATGATTTCAGGATAATTCAAGCACATTACATTTGTTGTGCACTTTATTTCTATTATTATTACATTGTAATATACAATAAAATAATTATACAACTCATCATAATGTAGAATCAGTGGGAGCCCACAGCTTGTTTTCCTGTAACTAGATGGTCCCATCTGGGAGACAATGACAGATCATCAGGCATTAGATTTTCATAAGGAGTGCACAACCTACAATGGGATTCATGCTCCTATGAGAATCTAATCCCGCCATTAATCTGATAGGAGGTGGAGCTCAGGAGGTAATGCTCCTGAGGAATGGGGAGTGGCTGTAAATACAGATGAAGCTTCGCTGGCTTGCCTGCCACCATCTCGTGCTGTGCAGCCTAGATCCTAACAGGCCAAAAACTGGTACTCGTTCATGACCCAGGCATTGGGGACCCCTGCTCTAGTACATCTAGGTTACATGCAGTCTCTTGGTAGTCCAATTTATGCAAAAAACTAAGTTGTAAATTTGCTCATGTGTACAAAGGGGACATCATAAGCCTCTGGGCTGAGAAGATTAACCCTAATCCCCTTAGCTCTAGTTAACCTCATCATCAGATCATGTCTGAGCCACCCTGACTTTTGGTGACCTGTTTGTAGTTAGTTTCTGAGGATACCTCTTATTCTTTGTGAGCTTATTTATGCCTTTATAAAATAGGTTTGCTATATTTTTAGAATTTCTATCCACTTGTTTTTGAATGGATTGCAGGTTACTGATTTTGACATATTGGTAGAACCATCAAAATAAAACTCTTTTGGAAAATAATATTCTGTAAAAGCATAAGATGCTATCATTATCATGTCTATTAGTGGTATTCTAAATTGTTATCAGTGTAGTTTACATGAATATATGGATGACTATGTCAGACAATGTGTTAGTATCAGAACTCTCTACTTATGGAAATACTATATAGATTACCTGTTTTATAGGTATAAAACAGACCGAAGAGGGCTGTTTGATTTAAAAGTCTAAGCAGTAGCTGTACTAATTCAGTTGTGCTACTTGAGCACTAAGTTATACTTCCACTCAAAATATGTAGTATTATTCTTGTTTCAAGAGAGTTCTTAATTTATAATGTTCCTTCCTCAAAAATGGGTTGGGTTAATATTATTAATATACTAAATCTGTTTCAAGAGGTTTTTTTTAATTGTTTTTTAACGCTAATTTCATCCTCTTAGATTTATTAAAATATACTTCCTGATTAATTGATCTTAACATCTTTAGTTCTCTTTGGACAATTCTTATTCTATGTTCTTCCATGTTTCTAGTAAAATTAATTTATTTTTCTAAGTAAAAACAATGTAATATATTAAAGTACAGGAGTCTACACTATGGTCCCACTCTGTGCCTAACACTAATCTCTGTGTAATTTCTCTTGCCTATAAAATGAGAATAGGACATAAAATTCCTATTTCACAGGATTATTATAAATATGTTATAAAAATGTTTTTTAAAGTTTCTTTTTAAGATGGAGGAATGTAAGGTATCTCATTCTCTAAAAATACCTAGTATTTTAAATAACAAGAAACACAGCTATTTCACATTAAGACACTTTACAAAACCTGAGTACAGGTAATTTCTTGGCACACTAGTTTACTCTCCTAGCCAATGTACAGTCTTAGTTTTTCCTTTGAGCTAATTTGAGCTGTAAGAATTATGAATGGATAGTGTATATTATGGTACCCAGAATGATTCTGGGAATTTATTAAGCACCCAGTGAATGGTAGCCTTTCTTTGTATCATCTTCCTTATAGGAAAAGTGGACAACACAATGTGGAGAGTAAGGAGAAAATTCTATGCATTTAAAAGGTTAGATGAGTGTCTTTTACGAGCTTTTACAAGGTGTATCAAATGCCTATTTACAAAAGTAAGGAAACTGTCAATTTGATGAAGTACAACTCACAACTCATTAGTGCTGAACACAGAAGAAGTACTCCACATCAAAAATGACTGCTGAAATATTCACAATTACCAACTGCTCAGAAACCATTTTATATGAATAAAAAACATGTCACATTTAATTTATCAGATGTTTTCTGCTGTCATACTTTCTTTCGTTCAATGTACTGAAAAGTTATGAAAACAACTTCAGTCTTACTGTAGCCATGTATAGATATTAAGAATAACACAAACCCATTAGCCACCACAATATAATTTTATCTACATGGATGAATGATCTTCTGCAGCTTTTTTGCACTCAATTCTGAATTAAGTGTTCCTTTACAGATATCTGAAATACAGCATTCAGTATCTCTATTAAAAAACTACCATTTCAATATAAAGAAAAAAAAAGCACAATTCATTCCTGAAGCTATATTCCTCGAATGAGCTGGCATTATTAGCCTCATTTCTATAGTGACAACAATGGGAGACATCATCAGAAAAATAATGCCAGTTTAATTTTCTAACAACTCTGAAATGAATCAAATATGCACCAAACACTTGTGAAAATAAAATAGTAACAGTCTAGCTTTCCATTGTAATGTTATGATGTAGGCTTCAAGTAAAAATGTAATAATTTGATTAACCCTTTTCAATAATTATTATACATAACCAACTGTTAAACTAATTCTATGATGAAAAGACTAAAGCAACTAGATACATAGTACATAGACAGATTATTCCCAAATAAAAAAAAAATATGAAAACAAACACTAATAGTGTACAGATTTCCATTTTGTATTTAAACCGTTTTAAACCTAGCAATGTTCAAACTAGTGTCTACGGAGGGCCCTGCTCTCCTAGGCTCAACTAAACGTGCAGCAAGCATCACTTCTGCTCCACTACATTGCGCATCACAGACTCAGTTCAGTCACAGACCTCTTAATGGATGGCCCTCACTTTCTCTTTTCAGGGTCAGCTGCAGTGATGGTTGTAGCTCTATATAAACTGTTGGCAGAAGCTGTTTAATACCATGAAAAGGAAATAAGGCTTGTTTCTTTGGAACTTCTCATGTTAAAAAAAAAACACATGACAATCCCCTAACAATTACCAATTTGTGTTTCTTTATTTTTAAATGATTCCCCAACCACTATAAAGGGATATATAAGAACACTTAGCCTTTTACATACTTTAAAAATATCCCATTCTATCCCCCTAAGGCATGTAGAAACTGGGAATGAGGTCCTTCTCTGATACAAAAGAAAGTGTTAATAGCTATCCTTCCAATAAAGTTATTTACTTATACATTACTTTTTTACCAAACATCATTTTTAAAATACAAGTCTACACGGAAAGGAAAAAGTGAGGACACTGGAAGAAAGAAAAATGAAAAAAAGTAAAATTAAAAAGCCTGGGTTGAAACTGTAACCCAAACATGCATCTTGCTGTTTTGCACGTTTTCTAGAAGTGAAAAACCGTCTCAGCTCCAGTAGATCTAGCAGTCATCACAAGTGAAAACAATCAATTTCAGTGTCCATAAGGTTAAAAAAATCAGTTGCTCAGAAATATGACTATTCCAAGAACTGCGGACTGAGACAACAGTCTCCTGTAATCCACGCAGAGAAGTCACTGTACTATAGAGATTGTAATCAATCCCCAAAAATAAATACAGAAAAGCTTACAGGATGATTTTACATTCTCACTGAATATCCACATATGCCATATGCTAGACTATTGGGATTATTAGATTTAGTCCTGCTCATGCACAAAATCTCCCTCTAGAAATTAAACATTGTCTTCGTTTGTTTTTCTCTATAGGAGGACAGGAGCTGGAAATGTTTATTTAATTGCACTTGTTAGACTTAATCATTATCCTGGATGTTTCAAGGACCTCTGTCTCAGTTTTCGCAGAAGGCCCAAAAAGCAGAAGCCAAAATAACAGGGCACATGCTCTTATGTTCCCAACGGAAATGTTTGCCCACTAAGTAAGATGAGCAAATGATTTGGCAAAATCAGGTCTTGTTAAAAAAAAAAAAAAAAAAGAGGAAAAGACAAATGTTAGAAATATTAAACCACTCCTTGGAATAGTCAAAATGATGGCATGGTATTTTTTTCTGATCTCCTTGCTTTCCTTCCCCTCCAGTCAGGTAAGAGAGACAATTCAATATAAAATTCAGAAAATTTTGTATTGATTTGATTTGTGTCCCCCACAGTTTGCACAATAGGTTCCTGACTCATAGCTCCCAAAGATTCTAAGATAAACTTAATGGAACTGCCTGCTTAGCTGTAGAGGGAAAAGAAACAGCCATATTAGAAGGCAGCTGTGCTTTCAAAGACAATAGAGCAAAAGATGAGTGTTTCCCATGGACTGAGTCAATACTGACCATGCAGTATGCTGATGGACTGAGACAGTTTCATCTAGGAGCAAGGAAACATCGGCAGAGAGAAGATGGATATGTATCCATCACATTCAGAAGCTGAGAATATGTCATAAGAGGCCAGCAAGAGGAGAGAGACTGCTATAACCAGAAGCTCTTGTGAGGAATCTCTGAAGGCTGCGGAGATGCTCCACTAGAGTATTCTTTGAACTTAGTAAACCCAGAGATGAGCAATGCCACCCACTGCAACAACAGTGATGTGTGGCTTTCCCTCCCTCCTGCCTCTCCCCTCTGCCAACTCTAAGGAGGTCAGAAACAAGAGTTAGTCGACAAAGAAGCAGCAGTGAGGGGTGGGATAAAGTACAAAAGAGGGAAGGAACAGAAAACTATCTGACATTGCCTTCCTCTTCCTTTACCATGATAGGCATCCAGTCCAAAGTAGGGTTGAGTTGGATAAGAAGCCAGGGTTTAATTTAGAAGATGTTTGGAATTCTGACTCTAAATGGGACTAGACTAGAGATTGTGCTAATGGAACAAAATATCAAATATTTTAGAATTTATTCTTTGTAATGTCAAAAATGTAAAGGTCTAGAAAGCTGAGGTTGTGTTTCAGACTAAGGTAAAAAAAACAGAAGTGACAACTAAATGCAATAAATGATTCTAGACTGGATTGTGGATATAGGAAGAAAACAGCTATAAAACACATTACAGGGAAAACCAATAAAATGTATATATACACTAAGTTAAACTTCTTGATTTTTATAATTACGTAGTTTAATTACACATAATATTACATGTGAAGTTACAATTTTAATTTACTTTAATATGTAATTATTTAATTATATATTTTATATTTATAATTTAAGAATTATGTAAAAGGATGTTCTTGTTCTTAGGAAATACATACTGAAGCATTTATGTGTATAAAATAACATGTTTGTAATTTGCTCTAAATTTATTTCTCTATATAAATTCATTTCTATATCTCATATAAAATTATATATAATTGATATAATAGTTATGTAGTATAATTTGATATAAAATTTAATTATCAACTTTTCACCTGTCAATATTTTTCCTGATGATCAAATACATGACTGATTTAAAATACAGAATATGGTGAGATAAAAGTGCTAAAACTGATTTTTTAAAAAGATGGCCTGGTATTAAAACATGGCCTGGTGAGGTGGCTCACACCTGTAATCCCAGCACTTGGGGAGGCCGAGGCAGGTGGATTGCTTGAGCCCAGGAGTTTGAGACCAGCCTGGGCAACATGGCTAACCACTATCTCGACAAAAAATACAAATTTAGCTGTGTGTGGTAGCATGCACCCATAGTCCCAGCTACCCAGGCGTCTAAGGTGGGAGAATCCCTTGACCCCAGGAGATGGAGGTTGCAGTGAATAGGGATCACCCCACTGCCCTCCAACCTGGGCAACACAGTGAGACCCTGTCCCAAGGAAAAAAATTAAAAAGTTAAAATAAGACTCTTTCAAGCTGCCCCCACCCCTGCTGTTCAAATTCCAAAATAAATAAATAAATAAATAAATAAATAATTTGAGGTATATACTCTAGAGGATTATCTACATCTGGAAATATGCAACCATTGACTTTTCCAAAAAGTGGGATTACAGTCTCCAACTCTCACCTAAGCTTTCTGACTCAATTATAGAAAGCCAAGCTCATCTGATCCAAATGGGAGCATGTCAGAATGTCTGAAAATGGAGAGTCAACAGGCTTTCTAGGCCAAGTCACCTGTATTAGAAGTTGACCCGACCAGATAAAGAGCATAAGGGAAATTCCTTTGGGCTGTTATTAGGGAATGGGGAGTGGGCAATGGGTGGTCATTTCAAAATCAAAGCAAAAAGATTGTATAAGAGTCTTATCTAATATTTTTCCATTTTAACTATGATTACATGCCTATATTATTTTCCCTATTAGACGGAGATGTTTCTAAGGGATAGACAATGTTTTAATTGATCTTAATAGTTTTCACTGTGCCTAACACAGTGTGTTTTATTTGCAAGCAGACCACTAATATTAAAGAACACCTAGGGCATGTCAGGTGTTTTATAGGCACTTTCATCATTATCTCAATTATATTCATGGCAAGACTGAACAAATAACTGAAATGATATAGTGAGGTGTCCAACATTAGCACAGTAAGGTAAGAACACGCATTGGTTATTCCAAGTGTTAATTCAGCATTAAACTTGAGACCATTCTCTTGGTAGGGAAAACAAAAAACAAAAACAAAATAACAAGTAGGACATAACCAAATATAAATGGATTCTAAAGTAGCTATGATGAATCCTCTGTAAAATGTCTGAGTATTTTTGCATTCTTATATGCTGGAAATTCTCTTTCTTAGCATAGGAATGTACTAGAGTAAGGCCTGCTTTCTTGCTTAAGTGGCTTGAAATAACAGGGCTGCTGATACATTTTTAGGGAAATCACCCGGGGACCACTGTGAAATTTAATTGTCTGGGTTCACTTCTGAATCTTAGTTTAGTTTCCAGGTCACCTCCCCTCCAGCTCTTTTTCTCTGAATCCAAAGAATGGCCTCCAGAGGCTCATCTTTGCTGCCATTATCTGGGCATACTTCCATTAGTTTTTCTCTGTTCATGGATCCTCTTCTAAAGGTCACTAGGAAGACAGGTACTGGCAGCAGGCAATAAAAGAAAAATAAGAGTTTAAAAATTACAAACTTGTACACATAAAAAAGGGGAAAATATTATTAATAACAGTATTCACAAAATATAAATGGAGATAAGATTTCTCTTTATTACCTTGTTCCTTCATTGACTGGTTTCTCGTTTTCTGTAAGACTAACTTTTTCAAGGATCCAACCCTGTGTAATCCTCCTATTTCCATTTCTCATGCTCCGAGAATTTCCCTGTCCCTCTGTCCTCTGTCTTTTGAGTCAGACCTTGTAAATACATATACAATAAAACACTAACCAATTGGGTCAAACTGTGTATAATCTTTACATTTCCCTTTCTCAGTCTATGAATTCTTTCCTGTCCCCTGTACCTTTTTTTTTCTGTTGTTTCTTAAGAATCAAGCTCTGGATACCTCCAAAACAAAGAAAGGTAATGTGAGGCAATCAGACCAATAAAGTTGAAAGAAGAGTCAGATGACACTTCAGACTGACATGTTAGTAAAATGCCCTTCTCTTCTACACACACACGTCATGATATTTTTCTTATAAGGAAAAGAGCATTATTTGAGGGAGCCATGTTGCCTGCAGCAGTAAGAGAAAATTAAAATCCCGTAAGATGTGAGAGGCAGAAAAAGATTAAAAAGAAGATTCTAGACCCCAAAACGTTGGCAGGATGGGGTTGTTAAATGTCAGGTCATGTAACTTCAACTATTTAAGAATCCTATAACATAAACATATAATTGCACAATATTCAAATAATATAACATATGCCTGTTTACTATAATACATTACAGAGATTTAAGGAATTATTACGATTTGCATAACTACAATATTTACTCTGAACCATCAAGAATAGGTAGAAGGTATGTGTTTTGATTACAGGTTATGCTTAATAAGTCAGCATGTGTTTAATGCATAGTAGAATTTATGGAAACACTGTCATTTTTATGAGAAAATAAGACAATTATATACTGACCTACTTTATGCACTGCTTACTCATAGCTAAATTGACTTCTATGAAAAACATCTTGGGAAAACATTAATTTATACAGGACTTTCAGATAAGTTTTTGTTTTTAAATTCAGAATGCTGTCCTCGTCCCTGCAGTGAACCTTGGCTATGAGCATAGATCAACACTTCTGGATGCATAATGAAATATTAACTTTTGTGGAATTTCTGAAGACAGCTTCAAGAAATGTGGAATCCAAGTCCAGAGTCTGTAACCAGTCTAAAAGAGTAATTATTTTAAAAGGTAACATCAGATTTTATTGAATCCCAAGGACATGAGGATTATTACAGTAATTTGATGCTGTGGCTCCAGTGTTACACATTATAATTGTACAATATAAGATGAGCCTTGTTCTTCTCTGTGACTCAGACACAAATGCTCTTGGATATTGCCTTGATAGTAAAGACACAGATAACTGTTATGAATGCAACAACTCTCAAAGTGCGAAGATCAATATTATGGTGACTAGCTACTCTAATAGGCCCTAATAGACTATTGATATAAGTTTAGTCTTTGTGGAGATGATTGATGAGCCAGGATACCACCTTAGGCTAAGGATATGTTAGAATGTCTTATATACATTTCCAATAAGCAGAATATTCACTGTTCTTCCTGCTTATAAAGAGATTGAGTACATTACATTCTTCAATAAAATCCACCTTAAAATATCAGTGTTTCTTCATCATTTCCAAGACCAAATGCTATCCATTTCTCACAGCATACAATGCTCTCCATGACTTTTCCTGCCAGGCTCAAGTCCTAGAACGTGTGCAAATGAACACAATGCAGTTTTCTAGAAGCTGATTAAATTCTTCAAATACATCACTATTTCTGTACCCTTGTTCATGCTATTTTCTTTGTAATACATTTTTAGAATGTTGATTATGACTCAATTGTATTGATTTAATATCTCAAGAATCAATCAAAACCCACAGTTTGAAAAAGTATGATTGAAGGAGAAAGCTTGAGAAAGGAAGTGAGTTGGGTAGAACTTTGTGAAATGCCAAATTTAAATGCCAGTTAGGGGATAACAAGCCTTCAAAGATAAGCAAAATCTAGAGGCATTAGAAGAAAACTCAAAGTATGTTGTGATGGAAGCAAAGGGAAGAATACTTGAAAAGGAAACTACATTTTATGTTTTACTTTTACTTGTCACTTATAGTAGCTGAATAATATCCATTTTATGAGTGTATCCTATAGCATTTTCCCAACTCCCAGCAGATGATAACTTTGGTTGTTTCTAGTTTATTCACAGTATCAACAATGCTGTGATGAGCAAATTTATGCATGTATCTTTATGCCCTTGATCTACTATTTCCTTAGCATAAATTCCTGCAACATTATTAAAATAGGTTTGTAAATAGTATAAGATTTAAGATGTGGTACATACTGTCAAACACTCCTTCAGAAAAACTAAAAATTATGCTCTTATAAACAGTAGATTAGTGTTGCTATCAATAGAGCAAACAGACAACCTACAGAACGGGATAAAATATTTGCAAACTATGCATCTAACAAAGGTCTAATAACCAAAATGTATAAAAAATTTAAACAGTTCAAAAAGCAAAAAACACATAATCTCATAAAAAGTGGGCAGAGGGCATGAACAGATATTTCTCTAAAGAAGACATACAAGTGGCCAATAAACATGACAAAATATTGTACATCACTATCATCAAAGAAATGCAAATCAAAATCACAATGAGATACCATCTCACACCAGTCAGAATGGCTACTATTAAAAAGTCAAAATCAACAGATGCTGACGAGGCCATGGAGAAAAAGGAATGCTTACATACTGTTGGTGGGAATGTAAATTAGGTCAGCTACTGTGGAAAGCAGTTTGGAGATTTCTCAAAGAACTTAAAACAGAACCCCCATTTGACCCAACAATCCCATTATTGAGTATATATATTAAAAAAATCACACCACTAAAAAGATAAATGCACTTGTATCTTCATCACAGCTCTATTCCCAGTAGCAAAGGCATGGAATCAACCTAGGTGTCCATCACCAGTAGACTGGATAAATAAGATGGGGTACACATATACCGTGGAATACAATGTAGCCTTAAAATGAATGAAATCATGTCCTTTGCAGCAACATAGATGCAGCTGGAAGCCATCATCCTAGTCGAATCAATGCAGTAACAGAAAACCAAATACTCCGTGTTCTCACTTGTAAGTAGGACCTAAACACTGAGTATTCATGGACATAAAGCTGATAACAATAGACACTGGAGACTCCCATTGTGGGGAGGGAGAGAGGAGGACAAAGGTTGACTAACTGTTGGGTACTATGCTCACTATCTGGGTGACAGGATCATTTGTATCCCAAACCTTAGCATCCTGCAATATACTCATGTAATAAACCTGCACGTGTACCCCAGAATCTAAAAGTTGAAATTATAAAAATTAAAATTAAATTAAAACCCTATAATAAGCTGGGAGGCAAACAAAAGTGCAAGAGTTTATGGCTTAAGGCATTACCTTTCAAGTACACATTTTCCATGGCAAGTCTTTTTCTGTACCTACAAATATAACACTCTAAAGTGATTGCTGTTGACATGTGAAATTAAGGCTTACAAAGGACAAAGGTAATGCAGTAGGCAGTAATTATGTGAAGTACAATGTCTGTCAGATTAATGTAGAGTTAATGAATGACGCTTATTGTGTATTCATACTGTATGACAACTTCATGAAGAGCACTTAGAAAGCTTTAAGTTTAAGAAAACCTAGGATGACTTGGCTTTGAAAAGAAGTCATTCTTAAAACTGACAAATTTCTAGGTCTAGAAATGGTGAGCTAACCCAGATGTTCTCTGCAGTTGTTCAGTAGTTGTCATGCCCAGACTGGTGTACTGTAGCACTTCCTGTTGTGTTGGCATGACAATGAACACAGCCAACATAATTCCCAATAATTAATGTTACTGCGATAAGTTCTAAGTGAAAGACTGTGAAAGACAGCCTCAAAAACTAATTAAAATAGCAACCAAAGCCCAGCCATGCTTTTACTGTGAAAGTGTGGTCCTCCTTTCCCTTCTTAAGCAAATTCTTTAACACCTTTTTGGCAAACTCTTTAATCATATTTTTTTAGTTTGCTTTCTATACTGGTGGTAAATAAACTATTTATAGTGCATATTCTTCTGATTCTTTCACATTCTAATTTCTAAACATAGTCTACATTAAAAATTTAAAAAAAGAGCAAAACAGAAAAAACTAGGAAGATATTCAAAATAAATGAGCCATTACTCCACACTTTTTAAAAAGAACTCCCATTAATGAATTCCTACTGCTTTAAAGCTTCCAAGAATAACTGATGAGAGAGATGAGGGGAACGGCATGTTTTGGTTTTTTTTTTGTGAAGGGCCAGATAGAAAGTATTTTGGGGCTTTGTGGGTCATACCGTCTCCATCACAACCACTCAACTCTGCCATTGCAGCAGGAAAGCAGCCATAGATACATAAGGCAAACAACTGGATGTGATTGTGTTCAAACAAAACTATTTCCAAAAAGAAGTGGCAGGCCAGATATGGCCTATGGGACCCTAGGTTGCAAGACGCTGGTCCATAAGTTGAAATTCAAACATACATGGCCCTTTACATCACACCACAACCTGCCGCTATAGACCTATCTCCTACCACATTCCCTCTGCAGACTCCACAGACTGCCACTGTGGAATTGTGCCTGTTCTCTAGATTGTGCCATTTCATAATAGAGTTTGTTTTCTTGTATATCAGACTACCTAGCATATCTTACCCTATACTTCACCTGAAAAATTCCTAATTAAACTCAAAGTCATTTACAAGTGCCTGGTCTTCTCTGAAATGCTTTTTTTCCCCTCTCCACCCCAAACTGAGTTAATCATTTCCATTCCTGAGTTTTCACTGTACTATATTCCAAGGCTCTACCATCCCCTTTCACATTGCTTATAATCTTCCAAGTAAAGGCCATATTTCATTCATTTTTATATCCTCTGGATCAAACGTGGTGTTATGTCAACCAAGTGTTTTTGGAATATGACTACAGAAATCTCATGAATATCAGAGGTGGAGACTGCTAGTTGCCTCCCAATCTCCATTAATGCTTCAGTCCTTACTCATAGAACTTCCTATTTCAAGTCAAGTACATGGATGCCTAGAATAAAGTCTATATTTAAAGCCTGCTTTGCTGATAAGTTTTATCCAATGAGATTGAGACAGAAATACTACATGCAGATTCTGAGTATTGCCCTTAAAAAGACATGGATTTTTATATGGGAAAAGAAATTGTCTTTTTAAACCATTTTAATTTTGATATCTGTCACATATAATTGCATTTTACCTTAATTGTATAAAAATATACTTAATGCAGTAACAATAAATAAATTTAATGTTTATGTTTTGATCTTGAAACATGTTGTGGCAAAAATATAAACACATGTATTTATTGGGCTGGTATAATGTTATTTTAAAATATTCCTTTTCATTATATTATTTTAAAAGAAAAATAGCTAACATGTTTGAGGCATAAACTAAACAAATAATATTTAAACTGTCTACCCATTGTAGGGATTACTTCAATTAAGGAAAGTTAAGCTGTTAGCTAAGTGCAAAGAGAAAATACTCTAATTTAATCTCCTAGAGAAGGAGTGAAGAGTCCAATTGGGACAATAAGTAGTCATCAGCAAAGAAGCAATCAAGAAAGGCTGGAATCTGAAACAGCTTAAAATAGATCATAAAAGACATATTATCTAAAACAGTATACTAAGGATTAGAGTAATAAATAAGTGGAATTGTCATTACATTTTTGGCATTGTTATTCATACACATTACACATGGCACTATAATGTGCACACTCATATATGTATATTTAATTGTTAATAGTGAATAAATCTAGTAGTTTGTAGTAAGTACTTGCTACTTATTGTTTTGCTTTGTTTTGAGACAGAGTCTTGCTCTGTGACTCAGGCTGGAGTGCAGTCGCATGATCTCAGCTCACTGCAACCTCCACCTCCCAGGTTCAAGCGATTCTCCTGCCTCAGCATCCCGAGTAGCTGAGACTACAGGCATGGGCCAACACACCTGGCTAAGTTTTTATATTTCTGGTAGAGACGGGGCTGGTCTCAAACTCTTAAGCTCAAGAGATCCAACCGCCTCAGTCTCCCAAAGTGTAAGAATTATAGGCATGAGCTACTGCACCCAGCCTATTTTTTAATAAATAAGTGACAACTATTCTTGTTCTGTGGATTTTCCATAAGAGACACAGACCAAAAGTTACCTGCTACCCATGTAGAAGGATGATAGCAAAGTGAGACTTGTGAATGCTAAGAGTCAGGTCATCTCAGATACTAACTGGGCAGTGTGGAAACAACTTGTCTTCATCTCTAACCTAGCAACAGAAGTGAACAAATAAAGAATATACAGGAGGACCAGATTCAGGTACAAATTTATCAGTTGTCAGCTCAGTGTTTGTCACTTGTCAAAAAAGTGGAGAGGCAGTCCTTGTCTATCTTTGAGACTGTCAAATCAGAAGTGGAGAATTTCTGAGAGATGACACTTTTGAAGAATTGGCATTGCCACTGGGTGGCTGAAATGAAGAAATGTCAAAATCCAGAGGAATTGAGTACATCAGGAAACCGAGTTTAGCATATTTTATCAGTTATCAATAGTGATTTTACAGTCATAGCAGAGGACATTAGGAGGAAAGTATAATTACTAAATTTATTAAGAATAAGGGAAATCTACAATTCAGTGAATGAAATTGACTAGGCTATTGAGAACACTACAACTGAATGGCTTGGTGATATATTTCCTGATGATAATGAAATGTTGAATATGGTATCCGAGAGCAAGTTGTGAGGTGCCCTCTCCCCATAACAGAAAATCTGTAAAAGTGAACTTGGTGACCTCCACTGAAAAGTTTCACAGAGTTGTGGACATAGGAAACACTAAGGGAAATGGAACTTCTTTTCTACTAGTACAACAATCTTTATGCCACAATGAGAAAGGTGATTAAGAGGCTGGAATGGAAGAAGTATGTATACACAGTATGATTCAAGCTTCAAAGAACTAAGGATACCACGGAAGTGACAGTGTGGGAGGTACAGAATAACAAGGGCCTTTACATGATATATTTTAGGATGCTTCCTGATGAAAGCACATTATTATGGTTACGAAGGAGGAAAGCATTAGTAACAGAATTATGAATTCAACACCTTCATAATCCAGCTAGGTGGTACAGTAGCTAAAACTTGATTCCTCAAGTGATAAATCTTCCAAAAGTTTACCTTCACTGATCTGTGGGAGTGGGAAGGGAGCAGGATTTTGGGAAGTAGTAATAATTCCATAATATTTCTATTAAATAATGTAAAACAAAAGCATCACTCTAGCAACCAAAAACTACTGTTTTTTTTTTTAAATAAAACCTGGAAAAGTTTACAAAAAAACCTCCCAACTATTTACTGAAAAGATATAAATAGGGAACTGAAAGATTCCTAAAGGAATGTAATCCTTGTAATGAAACTCCTTTGAATGGGTTCTCAGTATATTGAGAACTTTAATATGTTTAATGCATTCTTCAAAAGAACTCCACGAGGTTGGTTCTAAATGAGGAAACTGAAGCGCAGAATGATTTATAAAGGTCACTAGTAAATGACTCTAAGCTACACAACCACTCAAAGTTCATTTTGTTTGAAGTAAAGACAGTGAGTAATGTTATCCTCAGTCATAAAGAGGAAGGAAGGAAGGAAAAAAATAAATTAACTGTATGTGGAATCAAAACGATTGATAGAACAGGAAAACAATCAAGATACTCAAAGTCAAACAACCAGTCTACTTAGGTGAATAGCTCAAATCACACATTCTTCAACCAATTAGTGAAAATAAAGAGACCTTTTAAGATATGTTAGAATACTTGTATATTAGACAAAGTATTATTATTCACAACCCACACACTGTCACTAACACACACCTGTGTATACTTCAAAATTTAGTACAGCACTGTTCTATTGTTTCACATACACTAATAACTATATTACATGATCCAACTATAATAATACAAGAGACTCAAAAGAAAACATTTAAAGGATAATTATATAATTGTTGTAGTGACATTCAATGTATTTTAACACAGTCTAGTATCTCAATCCTGTGATTAAAGAACAATTTCTGCACTGAGTCATATTGTAGCACTCATCCATTGTAAGACATCATATTTAAATTTTTAATTGACAAAATACTTGTTTGATCATGAAGGATGGAAATCAGAATCCAAGAAAAAGTTCCTTTCATAGTAACACCCTGGAATCTAATATATGTGGTCATACAGGAAATCCATAATTTTCTTCATTTGGTTTATCTGAAGATATTTAATCTAGAATAACATTTCAAGTGCCTTTACCTACTGATGTGCTGGTTTACCAGTTTAACACTGTGCATTGAACTACACAGAATAAACTAGATTGTTTATTCTGAAGAGCTCAGCTCTAGACCAATAAATGAAATGATTTTTTGTTTGTTAAAGGACATATACTGAGATCACAGGAAAGTATAATTCAAAGTTCCAAGGTCAGTCTTTTATAGAAACTTAGTTCATCTTAACACTTCTAACAAGCTTTTTGAAATTTAAAGGAACAAGAAATTGGAAATGCTTTTTATAGCTAGTTTGTTAGCTTTAGACCAAATATATGATACATTAGAGTTACATTATTTATGTTCTGTATATACAGCAAACTGCATTCCTTTGTATAAAATGTACTTAATTTTATATGCAATATATTTATATTTATGAGCTTTTCCTAAAACTTGAGGCATGTTTTATTACTTAAAATAATTATTAAGGATTACAATTCATCTAACATTTATTAAAACAACTTCTATTTATGAAGACCCAAGCTGGAGGAAACGAAGTTGAATAAGTTATAGTCCTTGCCCTTATGAAACATGACTGTAACATAATATATCTTTTCTTTGAAAAATATTATTTCACAATTCAGGAGAGAAAAAGATGCTGTCTGATTTTAACAATCTTCTCTATCTTACTTCTATCTCTATCCTCATCCCATTACCCAAGAATAATATATACTTGTGACTTCTATTTGCAAAGTCACCAATCTTATAATAGTCTTTTCACATACATATTTTAAATAATATGAAGTGACCAATGTGGGATATTTGATGAAAGTATCCTAGCAGCAATCAATTGATCTGCAGAAGAAAACAATTTTTATTGGTAGGAAGATGAGAGCCAAGAACAGTTGGCTGGGAAGTAGGGAAGCTTGAGACTGATGAGAAATAGGACATGAGAAAAATACAAATACTCTACTAGGCACTGGTCACTCTCTAAAACTCTTACTCATGAATGAATCAGTTCTAGATTTAAGCCATCCAACCCAGCTTCACAAAAGGTAGACTTGACTCCATATTTAAAGAGTCAACAAAGTCAAGTCTTGGTTAATGTTAGGTCTCTGGCTTTAAATCTTGGCTCTGTCACTTAGAAATTACTCAAATTCTTTGAGTCTGTTTCCTCATCTGCAAATGATGACAAAAGCCCAGATGAGAGTGGATGACGATTAAATGAAGTCATGTATGTAATAAGTTGGGAACACAACCCACCTGTATACAGTAAAAGCTCAGTAAGAGGTGGTAGCTATTATTTACTTTTACTTTTTTCCTAGCTTTATTCTTTGTTCCTACTACCTATAATTTTTATTTCTGCCAAAATTATTTTGAGATAAATTTTCAACTGCATCACTTTCCCTGTTTACATTCTGTTCTGGTCTATTATGGGCACATAACAGGATCTGCTGAGGTGGATATTTCATGTGAGCTTGAGAAGAATGTGTACTCTGCTGTTGTTTTTAATTCTATAAAGCTCAATTAGATGAAGTTGATTGATATTGCTACTTGGGTCAATTATATTGCCAATGAGTTTTTGTCTGCTTTATGTATCAGTTACTGAGGGAGGAGTATTAAAGACTCGAATTATAATAGTGAGTTTGTCTATTTCTCCTTTCAGTTCTATCAGATTTTTTATCACGTTTTGATACTCTGTTGTTAGGTACATGCATGTTATTATTAAGCAGTGTCTCTCCTATTTCGGATAATTTTCCTTGTTCTTATATCGTTTTTGTCTAAAATCATAATAGACACTTCAGCTTTCTTTTGACCATGGTATATTTGTCTCCATTTCTTTACTTTAAGTCTGCCTTAAAGCTCTTTCAGCTGTAATTTATTGTTGTTATACTAGAGCCTTGTTGATGTAGCGGCAAGGTGTGAAGAATGGGAAAGATTCTACTATCTTATGGTTAAATCTCACACACTGGGGCCTATCATGAGGAGGGGGGAGGGGGGAGGGATTGCACTGGGAATTATACCTGATGTAAATGACGAGTTGATGGGTGCTGACGAGTTGATGGGTGCAGCACACCAACATGGCACAAGTATACATATGTAACAAACCTGCACGTTATGCACATGTACCCTAGAACTTAAAGTATAATAATAATAATAATAATAAATTAATTAAAAAATCTCAGTCTTTTCATGGCCCTGTGTCCCTGGTTACGTCCCAAGTGTTTCTTAGCTTCCCCCTTCTCTCAGCTTAGGTGACAAAGGAAAGATAGAGGGGGCTGTCAGAGAAATCTCCCTTCCATAACTATGAGAGAATATTTCTCAGTTCCACAGGAAGTAAAACCCATACAAATATGATGACCTCCCCACCAAGAATGTAGTCCCAAGAAGTTTCTCACTTTTGTGTTATTCCATAGGCTCCAGCAACTTATTAAAATTACCTTGTGTCTCTACCAGCTTATGGCTCCAGTGGCTTCTGCTTCGCTTTAAGTAAGCAGATCTTTGATGTGGCTCTCTGGATTAGCCCATCTCTCCAGATTTCAGCATGGCAGTCTGCCCCAAGACATCATTTCTCTTATGTGCCTAAAAATGTCATTGATTTTCAGTTTATTCAGCTTTTTTCTTATTGTAAAGTCAAGAATTATGACTTCCAACTTCTTTACATGTTGAAGAAAAGAGTGTAAGTCCCACTCTTGCATTTTTTTTATAATGGAGGTAAAATACACATATATAATTTACCATTCCTGTCTTTTTATTATTATTATACTTTAAGTTCTAGGGTACATGTGCATAATGTGCAGGTTTGTTACATATGTATACTTGTGCCATGTTGGTGTGCTGCACCCATCAACTCTTCAGTACCCATCAACTCGTCATTTACATCAGGTATAACTCCCAATGCAATCCCTCCCCCCTCCCCCCTCCCCATGATAGGCCCCGGTGTGTGATGTTCCCCTTCCCAAGTCCAAGTGATCTCATTGTTCAGTTCCCACCTATGAGTGAGAACATGCGGTGTTTGGTTTTCTGTTCTTGTGATAGTTTGCTAAGAATGATGGTTTCCAGCTGCATCCATCTTTTCCATCTAGTCTCTTCTTCTTTCTATTACTATACTAAGAAAAAGCTTTTCCCTACCACACAAATAGAAGTCTTCCCTAACCCCTGACATTTCCTTAGAAAATTTAGATATTTTGCAATATGCCAAAAAATGAAAAGGTTGAAGAACGGTGCTATGGTAAGTCACTAAGTCCAAGTAGGAGTTACTTTCATGACAGGAGATCAGCTTTTCTTTTACTCCTAGACGGTCCTAAGTTAGCCTCAGAGGCACTGTAGAAACAGAAAAAAAAAAAAAAACATCTAATAATCTATCTTGGCTGGATCCATGAAGAATCTAAAATTGTATTTTAGTTTTCTAACTCTAGTTTATTTGCACAAACTAGAAAAGTGAATCAACTACCCAAAAAGGCACTAGGGGAATGGAGGCCTAGGAATAGGAAGAAGGTTATTTATTGTACTCTAATACGTAGCTGATATTAAGTAACCATTTGTTTAATGAATAAATTATTTAATTTCATTTTAGCTTCAAAAGCAAGAACAGTTAAATTCTATATCTTTGGTATTTGCATTTAATTGTGTTATGTAACCAATACATAAGACATATATGTATATAAATCTGTAACTATAAATGAAGCACAGCTTTATTACAATAAATGTTTTAATAAAAATTGAGACTGAGACACAAGTGTGTATGTATGCACATGTATATAAACATACACCCATGTATGCACACATATATCACATATGTGTGCATATATACAGTGAGATATATATATATAGTGAGAGATATATATAGTGAGTGAGAAAGAGACATATATATAGTGAGAGAGGGTAGAAGGGGAATAGGAAGATGAATGCATAATGAAAATGTCAAGCTTAGCACCCCTATTATGTCCCCACCTATACTTCAAATGACTCCAGCGTAGACAGCATAGAACAACAGTTGTTACTATGTGCCTCATGGAAAACCTAAGCAAAATATGGTAAATCTGAATCTGACATCAACTATTCTGACATTGGTAGACATGTGTGTTTTACTATCAAATTACTACTATGGCAGAAATTTAGAATTCCGACTATAGAGACTGGAATTCAAATGTGGAGAAAGCATTTGCCCAGCTTATATTTACAATAAATATTTTATTTAGGGATTTATGTACACTGACACCATTTATGTATTTTAAGTGTAATGCAGGAACGTTATACATAAATATATGTAAAAATAAGTTATAGAAGAAAACATAACTATTTACATATTTGAATTCTGTCTTACAAATTACCTTAAAGAATTTATATTTTTTGAAAAAAATATTATCTTATGACTACAGTTCAGAAGATACATTTTCCTTAGAAGGTTAACAGAAACATATTCTAATATATTTAAGTGATGGAATGATGGGGAGAAAAAGTATTGCTTTCTTCACCTCAAATTGCTTCATCTTTTCTAAGCCTCTTCTGTGCACCCATAACTCAAGAATCATTAATGAAAGCTTTACTTACATTTAGCAAATATTAAGACTTCTTAAAGACTTGTCAGCTGGCTATGATTAAAGAAGTGGAAAGTTAAAAAGACAACCAGCAAAGTTCTTTGAGCATATCATCTGGTATCTGCAACAACTTTAACAAGAACTTAAAGAAGGCTTCCTCTGTCTGACTATCACATCAATGAAAAAGAACAACTACTCTCGCTTTTTGAAAGGAGAGAAGATTATGAAATTGGTCATCTATTCACAAAATAAATGCAGTTTAGATTCTTTTAAATAGATCTATCAAAACTACTTTCAAACCAAGGACAAAATTCAAGGACCCTTTAGAAAAATCAAACTTTTCTTTGAAAAATTTTACCATCTATATTCACTAATAAGACAGAATATAACATTAAGAAATGCTTTCTAGACCACTTAAAACACTCTTAGCATTATGAATAAGTACAATAATTCTGTTGTTTTAAGTATAAATGTAACCAAGTTATTTATTCTATGAATACTGAAGGGAGATGAACCTTCAAGTTACCCACCAAGCTTGTTCCAGTTCCTGATGCCAATATATAGTTGACTGAGAACCAGTCACATGGGTAAGCCATACGTATATTTCAAATTTATTTAGGAAAATAGCTCTTGGTTGAGTATCAATGGAAAAAGTATGTTAAATACTTAAATTCATGTCACTCTATTAATGTCCATTCCTAGGCAAAGCAGTGTTATCCAAGTTAAACGCAGCATATGTTGGCAGGCCATTCTATTCTCCAGAAATAAAGCCTATAAGACTTGTATGAGGAGGAAAATATTAATAATCTTACATTGATTTAATTTCAAATATTTTACAGATACTGAAACTAATGGACATGCTTCACAGAATCACCTGTTAATTTTCCTATATTGTAAACATTATGGTAACAAAAACTACATTTGTCCTACTGTCAACTCTTTTATCACTCCAATACTGCCATTCACTTGATGAGTGTTTTTGAGACTCTTGTACAGGCCTGGCCCTGTGCTAGGCAGTAAGGTTTTAATCTACAAATAAATTTGATCTTCCTGACTAAATGGCCCAATAACAAGAAGGGAAAAGAAAATTAGTGTGCAAAAATATTGCAATTTATATTACAATGGCTACAGAAAACATCACATGGTAATTTGCCAAATTCATGAAGTCAGTGAAGGTTGAAAGAGGATGTGATGAATGTTATGAGAGAAAAAGAATTTGCAAATACCTAGTGGTATGATGATAAAAGAGAGTCAGTGAAAGATTACTATGGCTAGAGCACAGAAGTAAGAACAGGGGCTGGTATGTTGTAGATGTAGATAAGATAATTAAGCTGATAACATTTAGTTCATGTTAAAGATGTAGATCCCCATTCTGAGAGCAATAGAAAAGATGTTTGGGGACACTGGGTGGAGGACAAGTTGGAAAGCAGGGCCCAGCTTCACAGGCATGCAGCTTCTGTAGTCCCACAGGGTCCCACGCTTGAGCTGATACTCTATTGTTGCCACACTGAAGTTCTTAATACGTCTTTGAACAGAGGCCCCAAGTCTTACTTTTACACTAGACCCTACAAATGATGTAGCTAGTCCTACCATAGAGGGATAATAGTAAATTAGGGTAGACATGTTTTATGGCTATTTTAGTTGTCTACAAAAGAAATAACGTGAACCGACTAAGGTGAATATAGAAGGTAATGGCATTTAAGAGGAAAAACAGAAAAGATTGGTGATAGATAAAAAAATTTAATAATTGAAATAATTAAGATAATAATGGAGAGAGAAAAAAGGTAGAAAGAAAGAATAAAAAGAAGCATAAAATAGTCAGTTTCCGTGAAACCTAGGACTGTGATTTTCCAAGTAGGTCAACGTACATTTTAATTGCCAAGACAAAAAGCACAGATTGATCATGACACTTCCCTCTTCAAAAATTTTCAATTTTACAGCAGACACTAATAGTTGCTTACAGATTATACATCCCTTCCCTCTTCCCTCCTGGCTAGCAGAAGCCCAATTTTGTTCTGCCAAAACTTCTTTTTACAGGGCCACGTGCTCAACTAAGCTCATCATGGCAAACCCATTCCCTCTGTTGGTTATTGCTTTGGAAGCAGTGGTATGCGGCACAATTCTGACTGATGAAAAGTCTGTGTAAGGGTTACTGAAAAGATTCTCTCATTGCTGAAGAGACACTATCTAGTCTCTTTTCCTACCCTTTTGCACTTGAGCTTGCCACATGACCTTAGAACTGAGGCAGCTATCTTGACATCATGCAGAAGGAAACAAGCTCAGGATTACAGGGCAGCAAGATGGTAAAAATCTGTATTTAGTTGCTGAATTACCCAGCCTCTGATCATCTACTTCAGAAATTTGAAAGTACAATCATAAAATTCCTTTGGTTTAGATTTAATATCCTTAAGGTCAGACACTGTTTTATTCATCTTTGTTTTGCCCTCCAGCATCTAACATAATGTTTCCCATCCCTTTGCTGCATCTCACATTACAAAAGATGAGTTAATTTAGAAACGAAGGATTATAACTAAAATATCACAAAATAATATGTAGTGCAAGTTTTATGTGCTTCATCCCTGCTGCTGACTATATTCCTTTTAACATGGGATCATTATGTTGAGTAAGAAGTGGATATTTTTGCTTCTATGAATCACAAAATCTAGCTCTGGAGTGCTTTTGAGAATACCTAACCTAATTAAATGAAGAGTTATTAAATTTTAATTAATGTGTGCAATTCAAAATTAATCAGATACATAACTAAAATAGTGCTAAGCAAATGATCACACACAAAAAGAAGCAGTAGCTCTCTATGACTTCAAATATGTTTTATTTTTTAAAAGATTTAGTATACCATTTTTCTACTAAAAGAAAACCTCCCCTATGTGTCTATTTCTTACTTGGTCAGAATAGAGACTGATAAAGATCATGGATGTTAAGAAGGGTAGCCTTCTAAATTCAAATTCTAGGAAGCTGCTAAGTTTAAACACTGAATTTGCAGATGCAGAATGAGAACAAACATTTGAACATGCTTTAATAAAAAAGAAATAGATCTACCAGGAAAACAACTACAGATGAACAACATTTAAGCAAACAGTAGAAAGAATACAAACCAAAATAATAAATCACTGAGATTTAATCATACCTACTAGAAGGTACATGTAACAAAGAAAAGTATCTTTTCTTATTTTCTGTATAATTTTTATGTCAACTAATAAAACATTATAATGTAAGTACTGATGATGACTTCACTTATGGAAATATAGTAATTTAACTCCCTCATTTTTAAACCTGATATTACAGAAATACTTTTTGAGAGAAGTATAATAAATGATTTAGAGTATATGAAAGATTGTTATAGAAAGAAATACCACCAGTACAAAATTGTCCATGTCTTTCTCATCCAGAACGTCTGGAAACAAATATAAATTGCAAATGAGGGATTTAGGCCCACTTTGGGTAGAGATGCTAAAGAGTAAATGGTTAACAAACATAGTTGTTATTTCTGGGAAATCAGAGTAAAGATGGCTTTGTAAAATCCTGATGGAAACATGAGCTTTAAAGATTTTCCAAATATATAGTTATCTGAATCTAAGTTAATAAAAAGTGGAAAACATTTTTACCCCTAAGTAAAGATAATTTTACCAAGTGTTACATTCTTTGTATTTCAGTCAAGTAATTGGACTAAATAGCATCAGTTGCGCTTAAAGCTTCATCTTACCCTAAATTTTATTCAGTCGTTACTACCAAAGCAACCCATAATTTTCATTTAGGCAAAAAATTCAATAAGATGTTCAATACAATTGTAATATTTGTGTCCTTGATTCAGAAAGTTTTTTTCAGGCAGTGGGATCACAGAGTGTCAATTTCTTGCTCTAATTAAATATTTTAAATTGGCTATAAATTATGCAGCTAATGGATTTTCCTATGCACTTGGGCTACATTCTTGTAAAGGCTACATGAGTCCTCATTGTTAAGTAGACTTAATATATAAAATCTACTTAACAGAGCTCACATTAACAAGAAATTTGGCAGTTTATTCAACCAAGTTTGATTGATGTGTGGATGTTTCTGAAATTAAAAATTTTTGAATGGTTCAAAATTTAGGAAGCATATAAAAGTTACTCCGTGAAAGTTTCTTAACCTACAATTCTCACCTAGACCTACAATTCCTTTTCCTAAAAGTTGCAAATTGTTATCAGTCTCTTGTATGTAGGTATATGATGTTGCATATTCAACAAATATGTACAAATGTTCTTTGTTCTTTTATATACAAATAGTTTTAAAAATTAAAGTAAGCACACTCTTGGCAAATCATTTAAGATAATTGGGAGATTATCCCCCATCAGTACATAGAGACTTCATCAATCCTTTTGAAAGCTACTTTTGATTCTATAGTGTGGATGAATATATTTAATGAGTGCTCTCTTATACATATGGGAATATGCATATATAATATATCTTACATGGATTGTGTATATGGGTTGTAATTTATTTAACCTCTGGCTTATTGAAGCACATTTGGTTTATTTCCAATGTTTTGTTATCACAAATAATATTGTGTAAAGTTTTATCTATATCCTCTTGTACATATAGGAATGTACCCACAGAAAAATTTCCAGATACGCACGGTAATTTCTGTAAGTCTTCAAACAACATTTCACCTATGCATGGAACACCTGTCTCTCCAAAGTTATGTACCAAAGAGTGACCTTGACGTTATTTGATATGTTTAAGAGCTATTTATTTTCTGTGAACAGTGTGGTCAGATCTCTAGTTTATTTTTCTATTGAACTGTTTCTTATCAATTTATATTTTTAAAAAGCTCTGTATAAATATCTTAAGAAAATACATATCAAAATCTGTCATTCTGTTATATTTTGCTTGTGGTGACTCTGTCTTTAAAACTGATTAAAGATGGGGTTCTCACTCAAGTTGTTGCCCAGGCTGCAGTGCAGTGACACAATCATAGCTCACTGCAGCCTCAAACCCTAGGGCTCAGATGATCCTCCCGCCTCGGCTTCCTGAATAGCTGGGACTATAGGCATGTGCCACAATGCTCAACTATGTTTTTTGATGTGTTTACATATTATCATTTTAATTTGGTTTTGGTTTCATATATATTTATTGAGAAGATAATTTTTATATATGATATGTATATATATAATACACATATTTTTATACATAAATACACATGTTCTTGTGTATTTATAGTCATTATCTTAATATTTTCCCTTTCTTGTCGTTTCTATTTGCTCAATTTAAACTATTGAGGGCTTAAGGTATTACATATAATGCAAAATTTATTTTTTTTCCTTATTGATATGGTATTGCTCTGCATCTCCACCCAAATCTCATCTCAAATTATAATCCCTACATGTCAAGGGAGGGATCTAGTGGGAGGTGACTGGATCATGGGGGTGGCTTTCCCCGCACTGTTCTCTTGATAACGAAGGAATTCTGACAGGATCTGGTTGTTCGGTAAGTGTTCAATGTTCCCCCTGCACTTGCGCGCTCTCTCCTGCTGCCTTGTGAAGAAGGTACTTTCTTCCCCTTAACCTTCCACCAGGATTGGAAGTTTCCTGAGCCCTCCCCCAGCCATGCAGAACTGTGAATCAACTAATCCCTCTTTCTCATTAATTACCCAGTTTCAGGTAGTATGTTTATGGCAGTGCAAGAATGAACTAATACAGATAATTGGTACCAGGATAGTGGCACAGTGCTATAAAGACAACTTGAAAACGTGGAATCAACTGTGGAACCGGGTAACAGGAAGACTTCGGAACAGTTTGGAGGGATCAGAAGAAGACAGAAAAATGAGGGAAAATTTGGAACTTTATAGAGAGTTGTTGAATGGTTTTGACCAAAATGCTGATAGTGATATGGACAGTGAAGTCCAGACTGAGGTGGTCTCAGATGGAGATGAGGGACTTCTTGGGAAGTGGCATAAAGGTGACTCTTGCTATGCTTGAGCAAAGAGACTGGCAGCACTTTGCACCTGACCTAGAGATCTATGCAAATTTGAACTTGAGAGTGATGACTTAGGGTATCTGGCAGAAGAAATTTCTAAGCAGCAAAGCATTCAAGAGGTGATCTGGCTTTTCCTGAAAGCATATGGTTATGTGTTCACAAAGAGATGATTTGAAATTGGAACTTATGTTTAAAAGGGAAGCACAGCATAATGATTTGGAAAATGTGCAGCCTGACCATGATAGGAAAACCCATTTTCTGGGGAGAAGTTCGAGTTGGGGCAGAAATTTGCATAAGTAATGAGGAACCAAATTTAATAGCCAAGACAATGAAGAAAATGTCTCAGGGCATGTCAAAGATCTTCAAGGCAGCCCCTCCCATCACAGGCCTAGAGGCCTAGAAGGGAAAAATGGTTTTGTGGGCCGGGCCTAGGGCCCCGGTCCTCTGTGTAGCCTGAGGACTTAGTGCCCTGTGTCCCAGATGCTCCATCTCCAGCCATGGCTAAAGGAGGCCAAGGTACAGCTCAAGCTGTTGCTTCAGAGGTTGCAAGTCCAAAGCCTTGGTGGTTTCCACGTGATGTTAGGCCTGCAAGTGTGCAGAAGACAAGAAGTGAGACTTCGCAGCCTCCATATAAATTTCAGAAGATGTATGGAATCACCTGGTGTCCACACAGAAGCCTGCTGCAGGGGCAGAGCCCTCATGTTGAACCTCTACTTTAGCAATAAAGAGGGGAATGTGGGGTTGGAGCCCCCACACAGGGTCCCCACGGGGGTATTAGTAGAGCCTAGTGGAGCTGTGAGAAAAGGGCAACTGTCCTCCAGACCCCAGAATGGTAGATCCACTGACAGCTTGCACTATGTGCTTGGAAAGGCCACAGACATTCAATGCCAGCTGGACAGGAAAGGCAGCCACCAGGGCTGTACCATCGGGAACCACAGAGGCAGACCTGCCCAAGGCCATGGGAGCCCACCCTTTGCATCAGCAAGCCCTGCGTGTGAGATACGGAGTCAAAGGGTATCATTTCAGAGCTTTAAGATTTAACGACTGCCCCCACCATGTTTTGGACTTGCATAGGTCCTGTGGCTTCTTTGTTTTGGCCTTCTTCTCTCCTATTTGGTACCCAATGCCTGTAGTCCCACTGTATCTAGGAAGTAACTAACTTCTTTCGGTTTTACAGGCTCATAGGTGGAAGGAACTTGCCTTGTCTCAGATGAAGCTTTGGACTTAGACTTTTGAGTTAATACTGGAATGTGTAAAGATGTTGGGGGACTGTTGTGAAGGCATGATTAGTTCTGAAATGTGAAAAGAACATGAGATTTGAGAGGAGCCATGGTGGAATAATGTGGTTTCGCTCTGTGTCCCCACCCAAATCATCTCATCTTGAATTGTAATCCCCATGTGTTCAGGGAAGGACCTGGTGGGAAGTGACTGGATCATGGGGGGCGGCCTCCCCTATGCTGTTCTCTTGACAATGAGGGAGTTCTCGCAGGATCTGCTTGTTTGGTACATGTCAGGCATTTCTCCCGCCCTTGCTATCTCTCTCCTGCCACCTTATGAATAAGGTCCTTGCTTCCCCTTCATCTTCCACCATGATTGCAAGTTTTCTGAGGCTTCCCCCAGCCAGGCAGAATTGTGAGTCAATTAAACCTTTCTTATAAATTATCCAGTATCAGGTAGTATGTTTACAGCAGTGTGAGAATGGACTAATACAAGACTGTTCCAACACTGTTTATTGTATAATCTATCTGATTTGATTATCACTCTTATACTAAATTCTTTTATGTATTTGTTCTATTTCTGTTACTGTTTTTGGTATTGTTGTTCTATCTCTCTTTCTAAGTATATTTACAGTACCACAGTACCATGCTTCTTAAATGATTGAAACATTGTAATAAATTTCAATATCTAGCATGGCTAGCTTCCCTTCATTACTCTTCATTTTCAGATTACTTTAGATTTTTATTCCTTTTTCTTATCCAGAAATCATCACATAAGGTACTAAAATAATCTCTACGGTATTTTGCTGGGATCCTATGAATTCCGGAGATTACAGGTAACTGATCCTCTTTTGGATAAGAGTTCAGTCTTCCATGTCCATAGAGCTTTATACAGCTGTTGCACACTTCTTCAAGTTTATTTATAGTATTTTGTTTTTGCTACCAGAGTAAAAAATGAGTCTTCTCTCCCATTCTATGTTTAAGCATTGTCATTTATGAATAGGAAAAGTTATTAACTTGCTGAATTATTTTATTGTTTATAGATCTTCTGTTTATTTTATTTTTCAGACAATTGATTATTATTGGATAAGATAATGATTGTATGCCTGGAAAACATTTTCAATTTTATACTTATTGTTTCAATGTCTCCTTTAACTGAATTTTTATTAAATAGTAGTGGTGATAATGAATAGCCTTGCTTTAATTCTGAATTTAATGAGACTTTGTAAAGATTTTTTACAGTAAGCATAATTTTAGTTTAGGAGTTGACAGACACATTCTTTTCACAATTGATTATACATAATATCCATTCTGTATATGTTTTACATATTTATACTATACACTAATATACATTTTAATCATACATTACAATTAGCCGTTTACTTCTGCCTTACCAAGAATTCTATCAAATGCTGTTATGACAATCCACAGTTAACTGTATATTTTCTCCTCAAATTCATATTTCACATTTGAATATAACTGAACAAAATTTGTGCCATTTTCATCCTTGTCTATATTATTTTGTTCTCCCTTCATCCCTTCCTTCCTGCCTGCCTTTAATCCCTTTCATTCATTTCCCTTCCCTTCCCTTCCTTCCTTCTTATTTTCTTTTCAGATTTATTGCAGTCTTCCATTTTTCTTTTTGCTTTTTCATCTTTTGATATATATATATATATATACACACATTGTGTAATGATTACCTCTATTAAGTTAACATATATTCAATTTTTCTCTGTTGGGTTAGCCAACTTTTTTTTTCTTAAAAAAACACATAGGCCAGGCACGGTGACTCACGTCTGAAATCCCAGCACTTTGGAAGGCCGAGGAAGGTGGATCATGAGGTCAGGAGTTCAAGACAAGCCTGGAGAATATGGTGAAACCCATCTCTACAAAAACACAAAAATTAGTCAGGTGCGGTGGTATGTGCCTGTAACCCCAGGTACTTGGGAGGCTGAGGCAGAAGAATCACTTGAACCCGGGAGGCAGAGCTTGCAGTGAGCCGAGATCAAGCCATTGCATTCCAGCCTGTGTGACACAGTGAGAGACT
>NW_012105298.1:1278310-1280861 GCF_000951045.1 Mandrillus leucophaeus
ATTATATAATTTATATTTTTAACTTTTGTTTGTTTAAATCTATCATGGTCTAAGACAGGCAAATTACAGTTTTTTACTTATAAGAAGAATGTGATTTTGTTCTATTTAATATGTTTTCCTATAGATTTTGCTTTCATGGATGTTGATACATTGTTTGCATGCAAATTTAGTATAATTACTATACATAATTGTATAGTATATACTTTAGCATAATTTTATGTAAATTAGTAATTCTTAGCCTTAATTCAACATACAGTGATATAATTATCATGACCCTTGATATATATTAGCACTTTCTTTTTATAACTTTGCCCATGTTTTCATCAATCTATAAGAATGCCTTATTTTAGAAATATTTGTTGTTGAAAGAACAAAATTGAACTTTGATATGTGATTAAATATAACACATATTTCTTTCAATAGTTAAACTCAACTCATTTTTATTTATTTGTATTACAGATGTTTGTCTTAGTTCTGACAGTACATTTTAATCTATTCTTTAAATTTAAAAATGCACATTTTTTCACACTTTTAACAACTCTGAAATTGGGATGTACTATTAAAATCCATGGGGTAATACAATTTTCAGTGTTTTACAATTGCTTTTGATTACTGGAAGTTATTACAACTTCACTGCCTAGCATGCATAAACTATCTAAAAAGTGAAGTGGCCTCAATGTTATTCAAGGTGTCATGACTGGATATCTGTGGTCAACAATCTGTTTGTGGGTCATTTGGTTATTTGTCTGAAATATTCTATTAACTGCTTGAGAAAGACACCTAGAAAGTGCCAGCATCCAACAAATCAATGGTATGAAAAAACTTGGGAGTGGAAACTGTTCTAAATAAAATTTTTTTTAAATTAAGATACATAATAATAAGGCTCTTATGTCTCTATATTCTCTATAAGCGCTTGTTTTACTCTGGTACGTGTTTAATAGAAGCATACAAACTTTAAATTTTTGTCAAGATGGTTTATTTTTATCTGCTACAAGGCTACATTTTAGTATTTTAGTAAGTATTTTTCTTCTCTGCTCTTTGTCTTTTTGGTCTTTTCTGTCTTTGTTGGTTCCCTTTTGATTACATAACCTTTATGTTCCTAATTTTTTTCTTGGTGATCTATTTATATGTGGCTTTTGTTTAGAAAGAATCAGAGTTATGGTATAACAGGGATTTTTTTTTTTTTTTTTTTTTTCCTGACCTAGGGTTTTGAGTGGCAGCTCAATTAGCCTTTACTTCTTAACAGCTAATGGACACAGGAAACTAATTTGCTTTTTACAACTCAAGGACTTCCAGCTACTTCCTGAAATTACAGCTTTGGTGACCATTCCTTATTTATCTGAGCCCTTTGTTTGTGAGAAACAAACTATAGTCTGGAAAGTTCCTGATTCAAGCTAATAACCCCATTCTGACCTCGGAAACTAATTTGCTTTTTACAACTCAAGGACTTCCAGCTACTTCCTGATATTACAGCTTTGGTGACCATTCCTTATTTATCTGAGCCCTTTGTAAGAAACAAACTATAGTCTGGAAAGTTCCTGATTCAAGCTAATAACCCCATTCTGACCTCTGCAAATAAAAGATGTAGTCCTGTGTCTCAATTTGTGCCCTGCATCTTGAAAAGTGAACTGGATTGGTTTTCTCAGATGTGCAACTGGGGTGGTCCTTGCTCCTCTTTCTTCCCCATTCACCTCTGCTCCTTCTTTTGTTTAGCAGCCCTTCAAACTTCTTGTCACCAAAAATATTAAAGGTCTGTGTTCTGTTCTCCTTCTGGCCTTGAGTAAGTTTCAGAACGACAAAGAGGAAATTTTTGGTTTTGATGCCATTTTGAATTGATACTACTTTAATCAATGCAATAATTTAAAATATACGTGGCTGTGCTTTTATTTTTCTTCATTTGACTATGAATGACTAGATATAAGCTGGAATTGACAAGAGAGGGCAAACTATTTAATCTCTCTGTAATTTTCTGTTTCATCTGGGCTAACCTTTAAGCCCTGATTCATGATATTAATAAAAGATCCATTGTTTGTGTTTTCTGAGATGTTAAAGCAAATATACCTGCCAAGATAGGTTTTGAGATTGATTAACTATGCTATGAACCAGGGTGAAGTGGGCCTATAAATGGTTGAATAAAAAGAGAAGGAATAAAGGCAAGTCTACTCTCCATATAAATACAGAGGAACTTCTGAATGGGGTTTCTATTCTCTTCCTAACTCATAGGAAGATCACTATTCCTCCCTCCGTACTTAATGTAAAACATCACCTTAGCTGAGAGTGTGAATCAACCACTGGAACAAGCCTCACTTGTTGATTCTAAAGGAGTTAAGGAGTTAATATAAGCCTGCCTTGTTCACATACTTGTCACATACTTGTGGTAGAACTTGTCATTCCCCCCGCATCCACTCCAAGTGGAAGGAATTAGAGAGCTTTTTGCTGGTGTAAGCTCATGCCATATAATGCACATGCTAAGACTGGGAAACGTTCCCTCCAGGTAGTTTAGAATGTTTGTGCCATTTTCTTAATCCTGATCTAAACACCAGGATACAGA
>NW_012105298.1:1280911-1282393 GCF_000951045.1 Mandrillus leucophaeus
ATCTTGAAAAGTGAACTGGATTGGTTTTCTCAGATGTGCAACTGGGGTGGTCCTTGCTCCTCTTTCTTCCCCATTCACCTCTGCTCCTTCTTTTGTTTAGCAGCCCTTCAAACTTCTTGTCACCAAAAATATTAAAGGTCTGTGTTCTGTTCTCCTTCTGGCCTTGAGTAAGTTTCAGAATGACAAAGAGGAAATTTTTGGTTTTGATGCCATTTTGAATTGATACTACTTTAATCAATGAAATAACTTAAAATATACGTGGCTGTGCTTTTCTTTTTCTTCATTTGGCTATGAATGACAAGATATAAGCTGGAACTGACAAGAGAGGGCAAACTATTTAATCTCTCTGTAATTTTCTATTTCATCTGGGCTAACCTTTAAGCCCTGATTCATGATATTAATAAAAGATCCATTGTCTGTGTTTTCTGAGATGTTAAAGCAAATATACCTGCCAAGATAGGTTTTGAGATTGATTAACTGCTATGAACCAGGGTGAAGTGGGCCTATAAATGGCTGAATAAAAAGAGAAGGAATAAAGGCAAGTCTACTCTCCATATAAATACAGAGGAACTTCTGAATGGGGTTTCTATTCTCTTCCTAACTCATAGGAAGATCACTATTCCTCCCTCCGTACTTAATGTAAAACATCACCTTAGCTGAGAGTGTGAATCAACCACTGGAACCCTCAAGCCTCACTTGTTGATTCTAAAGGAGTTAAGGAGTTAATATAAGCCTGCCTTGTTCACATACTTGTGGTAGAACTTGTCATTCCCCCCGCATCCACTCCAAGTGGAAGGAATTAGAGAGCTTTTTGCTGGTGTAAGCTCGTGCCATATAATGCACATGCTAAGACTGGGAAACGTTCCCTCCAGGTAGTTTAGAATGTTTGTGCCATTTTCTTAACCCTGATCTAAACACCAGGATACAGAACCCTAGCAATTCAACTTGACCTCTTCAGGCTGAAGATTCTGCTTTTGTAGAATAAGTTACCCAGAGTTATGGGAAGTTTTTATCCTCATCTTTGTTCAAATCCCTTTATCCTCACATCTTTGGGCTGAGTGGCCACTTCAGAAAGGATCTTCATTGTCAAGCAGTGTCAGTTCCTGCAGAGCAATCCTGAAGTGAGACAAGGGGGCCCAGCCTTTGTGTCCCTGCATCAGTTTGGAAGTGGTTGTAGGCCGCCCCCTGAGAGGTATAATCTTGGCCCAGGCAGTTTCCTGAAGTTGAAGAGAGGCACATCAGGCACTGCAGGTAATTGTGGATGGGTGTATTGGCCCTGAAGAGGAATCAGGGAGGTGTGCCAATGAATCCATGACAACAACAAAATCTGACCTATACTTATGAAAAGACGGTTTAAAAACACTTCGCCTGATAGACGTGGTTCCAGAATCTATATAGTTAGCAGACTCACCCCAAAAGATCACTTCGGAAATAATGCTCTTCCTTTTTATCATGTATAAGCATCCCCCAAAAAACTAACAG
>NW_012105298.1:1282443-1282898 GCF_000951045.1 Mandrillus leucophaeus
TCTCTACTAAAAATACAAAAATTAGCCGTTCGTGGTGGTGGGGGTTGCAGTGAGCCTAGATGGCGCCACTGCACTCCAGACTGGGTGACAGCGGGAGACTCCCTCTCAAAAAAAGAAGAAGAAGAAAAAAAAAACTCACTCACTTAGCTCTGAGATTTCTTTTCTTGTGAAGTTTTTTACTGTTTTGCTTTTTATTTATTTTTTTTTTGAGTCTGCTTTTACCACTGGTACCTTTATTAACGTTTTCCGGTTTTCATAGGCTTATATTTCCATAAATTATATGCTTATTTCATTTAACTTCTTTTTTACTAATAGAAGATAATTTTGGTCTATGAACAGATTTCTGAGCACTGTTACCTCTATTTCACTAATCTGGATATTCAGCATTTTCATTATGTTAATTTTCTATAATTACTATAATGTTTTATTTTAGAATTACTTAATAAAAGTGTTGT
>NW_012105298.1:1288440-1290326 GCF_000951045.1 Mandrillus leucophaeus
CTGGGACTACAGCGGCCCACCACCACGCCTGGTTAATTTTTTGTATTTTTAGTAGAGACTGGGTTTCGCCATGTTAGCCAGGATGGTCTTGATCTCCTGACCTCATGGCAGTGGTGGGGTTTTCTAAAAGTCTCTTTGCCTCTTAGGACACTGGAGCTATATACTCTTTGTTTTCTTCCTCAACAAATCATAGTGCCTTCCTTCATTTAAATTAATAGTTCATTTTACCTTCAATTTTCTAATCCAAATCATCCCACTGGTGTTGAACTATTGCAGTAGAGGAGACTATCCAACTTGCTGGGATGAATGCTCACTATTATATTCAATTATCAACCAGCTTGTTTTCCTTACCATTAGTGAGGGAAGATAGAGGATGAGACCAGAAGAGGGAATACAAGTTTTCAAATAAACTATGTGAAAAATGATACACTACTAATCCAATCTATGACTCTAAATTATGTATAAACTACAAAAAACAGCTATTGAAGGAAGATGGAAAACATAAACTTTTTCTTCATTTGTTTCATTTGCAATTTGTTCCCTTTTCTCACATTTTACACAATTAAATCTATACAAATTTTTAAGTACTCCTCTATATACGTTATTTTTCCAAGCTTAAGTTTAAGATAACTGTTTTTTAGTATCCTCCAATTCCTGAACATATTGTTTCTTATTTCATGTAAATGAGCAGCTGTTGCTGAATAAATATCAGTTGAATTACTAGATGAATGATTAAAGCAAGGAATCAGTGAAAGCTAGAGGTGTAGATGAATCTTTTATTACTTTATGTTAAGAATTTTTTAATAAAAAATTGCTCTGAAACAAAAAGCTCTCTGATTCAATTTTCACATGAACACATATATGCTTAATAAATTGGTTATATACTTGGATGAAAGAATGAATAAATGAGTGTTTTTTTTACTTAATAGTTCATATATCTTTTAAGTTTTAAGCTTAAAACAGAAAAAATAAAACTGTATTCTATTTTATCACCTCATCTCTCACTCTGTTAGGTGCAAAGAACTTCTGACAAACCAGCTCTGTAACGTTTCGCAAAAGTCATATGAATAAACAGTTTCAATAAAATGATGATATAACTGAACAATAAAAGCCTTCCACACTAGTATGTAAAAATTCCAAGATCAGAACTGTTTAGCGAATTTACCATAAGTGCAGCATCTAGAATTCTCTAGAATAAATGTTCCTATCTCAATTATTGCAAAGCTCAATTTAAGGACATGTCATTAACAATCAGCTTTCAGTACTGTACAATCTTACCTATTCTGATTTGTTTTGGTCAACTTTAATATTAAGAAAAATATGATAGCAAACCAACTAATAAAATGTACAGATACGTAGAAAGAGCAAAATATTCCTATGACTTTTCTTTAATAACTCTGATTGTGAGGAAAGTATAGCATTAGAAGTCACTTCTTAAAAAAAAAAAAAAGTGTAAACTTTATGAGAGTTTATTTTACATAAAACACAGGATATGATGTAAAAGTGCTAGTGTTTATTAATTAATTTAAATAAGAGGATGAGAACAACTCATTTTTTAAAGAAGATAACTGAAGCTAAAGAATTGTTAGATGAAGGACTTCACTAATACCCCATATTATATTAGTATTTGAACAGAAACACAAAATAGAGTTGGATTAAAAAATAAACCTTTAAAAAAATAATGAAATATGATGAGTTTTATATTTTATCAATAGAATTCCAATAAAAAGAGAAAATGTCAAAAGTTAAATGTCTTTAATATATAGGTCATAGAAATGTGCACTTACTTTTGCTAATCTACAATTCAGATGGAAATGGAAATACCCATAAAGTCATAGCTGCATGCATGTGATATATTTCCCTAACCAATGGAACAACAACAACAA
>NW_012105298.1:1290376-1292965 GCF_000951045.1 Mandrillus leucophaeus
TTAGAAGTCACTTCTTAAAAAAAAAAAAAAGTGTAAACTTTATGAGAGTTTATTTTACATAAAACACAGGATATGATGTAAAAGTGCTAGTGTTTATTAATTA
Organism: Mandrillus leucophaeus; assembly: GCF_000951045.1. Classification (NCBI taxonomy): domain Eukaryota; kingdom Metazoa; phylum Chordata; class Mammalia; order Primates; family Cercopithecidae; genus Mandrillus; species Mandrillus leucophaeus. The sequence goes on from NW_012105298.1 coordinate 1,290,480, forward strand.
ATTTAAATAAGAGGATGAGAACAACTCATTTTTTAAAGAAGATAACTGAAGCTAAAGAATTGTTAGATGAAGGACTTCACTAATACCCCATATTATATTAGTATTTGAACAGAAACACAAAATAGAGTTGGATTAAAAAATAAACCTTTAAAAAAATAATGAAATATGATGAGTTTTATATTTTATCAACAGAATTCCAATAAAAGAGAAAATGTCAAAAGTTAAATGTCTTTAATATATAGGTCATAGAAATGTGCACTTACTTTTGCTAATCTACAATTCAGATGGAAATGGAAATACCCATAAAGTCATAGCTGCATGCATGTGATATATTTCCCTAACCAATGGAACAACAACAACAAAAAACAAAAAACAAAAAAAAACATTATTCTGAAGAAAAAAATAGAAATTAAATTATACCAATTTTACCTACAGTAGTACATTGTATTATATCCAAGGTCCTCAAGAACTCTGCCTTTACTGAGCTTTCCTTTCAGGTCACACATTTCTGTTTTAAATTTCTTAGCATGTTTTAATGAAAGACTCCTAAATACCTACATCACTCTCTGATTAGCTATCTTAGAAAACTAATTAAGTAATCAATAAACAGAACAAGTATAAGTCAATAGTACCTCTGATAAGCATGTGTGATCTTCAACCTACAACAACACAGTTGTCAGCAATCACAGGGGAAGCTATATCTTAAGTTCATTAAAGACACTTGTAAAGCTATTAAATGTTATCTTGAAATGTTTTTTGTAGTATTTACAATGCTGCTCTTCATTACTAAATTTTAACTCACATCAATTTACTTTTAAACAAGGTAAATAACAGACAACAAATTTTATCCAACTCACCGAAATACATAATTTGAATAATAACTACACATTATGTCTATCATTCATTCATTTACTTATTTATATTTTTTCTAATATGTTCCAGATGCTCTGCTATTTACAAAGAGAAACATTAACATGTCAGTCTCTCAAACATCAGTCAGACAATAGTCTAGTGAGAGACAGACACATATGGAGAATAATTTAATTTATTATAAGTGAAAATGTACCCTGAATGTATCCTAACCTCAACAGCATATTGGTAAAAATTAAAGCATATTAACATTAATATTAAAATTCTCTAGTATATAAACTCCTACCTACATAACTATAAGACTTAAGATTCTCCATCCCAAAGTCCACCAACTATTTCTGGAAGTGCTTTGGGTGTCTAACATAATATCTTAACTAATCATCCACTTTTACTCTGCCGGAGCAGAAATAGAAAGACTCCCAGAAATAGTTGGAGAGATCTTATAAATGCTCATTGACAGAAAGGTACTTGAAAGACTCACCCTGCTCAATTCATAATTAAACTCCCCTGCAGATCCCACTGTCCCTCATCGACTCCATTCCTTTTTCTAAAATGCTGCACAGGTATTTCATAGAGATGCAAATCTGCTTATCTCACACCTCTGTCTACTACCTATAACCCTTAAATGGCTTTCCACTGACTTGAGGATCAAAATCAACATTCCATCTCCCAAGATGTACTACCATGCTCTTTGGCACTACAGCAATCAGGACTACCAAAAGGATAAAATTTCTAAATTAATAAACTCTCCTGGGGATAAGCACAATAAAAAGAGTAAAGAGGGTGGAACTAATTATCCTATTAGGTTTTCAGAAATCAGAAGGCACAAGAATAAACTACAACCTAGAGAAAAGAGGGACATCAGCAGGAAAGCTCTTTGAATGTTTAGCGAGTATCCTGTTCAACAAGTGGGCTTAGTTCTTAAGATCTAGAGAAAAGAATAAGGGACCAAGGAAAGTCAATGAGAAGTCTTTGACTTAACAAGACTAAATTTTTCAGTGATCACTATATTAGATATAATGTGAAGCTCTCTTAAGGAACAATCTTTCAAAAGTATCAGAATGTTCACGAATTTTAAAAAGATAATCCCTACATTGAGGAAAAGATGGGGTAAGTGACTCCACATCCCTTCTATGTCTCAGTTGTATGATAATCTTTGATACAGCCCAGCAGTTGCTCCACACTTCAAATATTGCATTGGTTAATACTCCAAAAGGCTAAATGACAAGTCTATAAAGACTTGTATATATCATGAATGTGCTTGCATATATTTGATTTGTAATTAAGGTGCAGATTATTTTTAATTCCCATTACCCAAAATATGACTTTTTAAATTGAAGAAATGAAAACCCTGTATCACCAAAAGACACATTTTCCAAATTGCTTCCAATGAGTAGAAAGGATGCTCATTAGATATAAGTTATACAAGGAGAAGAGAAAGACAAGTACTTAATTTTTATACAAAATTAATTATAATTAGGATTAATAAATTACATATAAAAACAAAACACTTTCTCAATGTTTCTAATGTTTAAATTACAATGCACTAAATAATATTAGTTTACTAGTAAAATTATCTAGTTACTTTATAAGACAACTAGAGCCCCCAAATGGAA
>NW_012105298.1:1293810-1297146 GCF_000951045.1 Mandrillus leucophaeus
AAAAACACACTTAAATATATAGATCATTTACACTATAAAGCAATTACACAATCAAGTCTGGAGAATAACCAGCTAACATCAGGATGACAGGGTCAAATCCACATATATCAATATTAATCTTGAATATAAATAGGACAAATGCCCCCACTTAAAAGGTATGCTGGCAAGTTGAATAAAGGGACAAGACCCAACTAATGCTGTCTTCAAGACACTCATAGAGTCAAAGCAAAGATAAAACCAAACCAAGCAAAATCAAAAAGCAGGGGTTGTTACTTTAATTTCAAACAAAACAGACTTTAAAACAATGATCACAAAAGACAAAGAAAGGCATTACATAATGGTAAAGTGCTCAATTAAACTATGCTAAATATATATGTACCAAACACAAGAGCACCCAGATTAATAAAGCAAGTTCTTAGAAAACTACAAAGAGACACAGATAACCCCACAATAATAGTAAAAGAGTTCAACACCCCACTGACAGTATTATTAGATCACCAAGGCAGAAAACTAACAAAGATATTCAGGACCTATACTTGACTCTTGACCAAACGGACCTAACAGTAATCTATAAAACTCTCCAACCAAAAACAAAACATACATTCCTATTATTTGTAAATGGTACATATTCTAAAAACCACATAATCAGTCATAATACAATTCTTAGCAAATTAAAGAAAAAAAACCCTGAAATCATATCAATCACACTCTCAGCCTACAATGCAATAAAAATAGAAGTCAGTACTATGAAGATCACTCAAAACCGTATAATTACATGGAAATTAACCAACCTGCTCCTGAATGACTTTTTGATAAATAAAATTAAGGCAGAAATCAAGACATTCTGTGAAACTAATTAAAACAATAATACAACATACTAGAATCTCCGGAGTATATCTAAAGCAGTGCTAAGAGGAAAGTTTATAGCACTAAATGTCTACATCAAAAATTTAGAAAGATCTCAAATTAACAACCTAACATCACACTTAGAGGAAGTCAAAAAATAAAAGCAAAATCAACCCCAAACCAAAATCAGAGCTTAACTGAATGTAATTCAGACACAAAAATCCATTCTAAAGATGAATGAAACCAGAAGTTGGTTCTTCGAAAGAATAAATATGATTGACAATTAGTGAGACTAATAAAGAAGAAAAAGAGAGAAGATCCAAATAAACACCATCATAAATGATAAAGCGGACATTACCACTGATGCCTCAGAAACACAAAAAACCCTGCAGAAACCATTTCAAACTCTCTATGCACACAAACTAGAATATCTATAATAAATGGATAAGTCCTGGCTATTTACAACCTCCCAAGTTTAAATTAGAAGGAAACTGAAATTCTAATCATATCAATAACGAGTTCCAAAATTGAATCAATAATTAAAAGCCTACCAACCAGGGAAAGCCCTGGACCACACAGATTCACAGTTGAATTCTATCAGAATTACACAGAAGAACTGGTACCATTCCTACTGAAACTGTTACAAAAAATTCAAGAGAAGGGACTCCTCCTTAACTCATTCTATGAGGCCAGTATCATCCTTATATCAAAACAAGTAGAGACACAACAAAAAAAGAAAACTTCAGGCCAATATTCTTGATATACATAGACACAAAAATTTTCAACAAAATACTGGCAAACTGAATCCAGTAGCACATCAAAAAGCTAGACCACCACAATCAAGTAGGCTTCATTTCTAGTATGCAAGTTTGTTTCAACACATAGGAATGAATAAATGTGATTCATCACATAAACAGAAGTAAAATGAAAAATCTCATGGTCAATAGATGCAGAAAAGGCTTTCAATAAAATCCACAGATAACATCATACTAAATGAGGAAAAGCTAGAAACACTTCTCTTAAATATCAGAACTATACAAGGATGCCCATTCTCACCACTCCTGTTCAACATAGTCCTAGCCAGAACAATCATGCAAGAGAAATAAAAGGCATTCAAATAGAAACAGAGAAGTCAAACTGTCTGTTCGCAGATTATATGGTTTTATACCTAGAAAACTCCACAGTCTCTTCACAAAAGCTCCTAGATCTGTTAAACAACTTCAGCAAAGTTTCAGGATACGAAATCAATGTACAAAAAAACAGTAGCATTTCTACACACCAGTAACATTCAACTGAGATCCAAATCAAGAATGCAATCCCATTCACAATAGTCCCATTCACACACACACACACAAGCTAGGAAAACAGCTAACCAGGGAGGCAAAAGATCTCTACAAGGAGAACTACAAAACTGTGCTGAAAGAAATCATAGATGACACAAACAAATGGAAAAACATTTCATGCTTATGAATAGAAAGAACCAATACTGTTAAAATGGACATACTGCCGAAAGCAACTTACAGATACAGTGCTACTCCTAATAAACCCATCAATGACATTTTTCAAGGAATTAGAAAAAACTATTCTAAAATGCATATGAGACCAAAAAAGAGCCCAAAAATCCTAAGCACAAAGAACAAAGCTGGAGGCATCACATTACCCAACTTCCAACTATACTTCCAAGGCTACAGTAACCAAAACAGCATGGTACTGGCACAAATACAGACACATAGACAATGGAACAGAATATAAAGTGCAGAAATAAGGTCACACACATAAAACCATCTGCTCTTCAACAAATTCATCAAAAACAAGCAATGAAGAAAGGACTCTATGTTACAATAAATGGTGCTGGGATAACTGGCTAGCCTTGTGTAAGGGATTGAAATAGGGTCCTTTCCTTTCACCATCCACAGAAATCAACTAAAGATGGATTAAAGGCTTAGATGTAAAACCTAAAACTTAGGTGTAAAACCCCAGAAGAAAACTACGAAATACCATTCTGAACATAGGCCCTGGCAAAGATTTCATAATGAAGATGCCAAAAGCAATTGCAACAAAAATAAAAATCAACAAATCAGACCTAATAAAACTAAAGAGCATCTGCAGAGCATAAGAAAGTATCAACAGACTAAGCTGACAACCTGCAGAATGGGAGAAAACATTTGCAAACTATGCATCTGACAAAGGGCTATCAAGAGTCTATAAGGAACTTAACAGTTTAACAAACAAGAAAACAACACTATTAGAAAAGTGGGCAGAGTGCACAGTCACTTCTTAAAAGTAGACATACACACAAACAACGAGATATGAAAAAATGCTCAATATCACTAATCATTAGGGAAATGCAAATCAAAACCACAATAAGATATCATCTCACACCAGTAAGAACGGCCATTATTTAAAAGTCAGAAGACAAAAGATGCTGGCAAGACTGCAGAGAAAAAGAAATGCTTATCCACTGTTGCTTAGAATGTAAATTAATTCAAC
>NW_012105298.1:1298071-1302658 GCF_000951045.1 Mandrillus leucophaeus
AGAAACAAGTAATTACTCTAGATTTGTGCAAAACCAAGTAAGCTTGGAGCAGATTTAATTTTTCCTACATGTTCCTTGAGAGATACACCTCTCAGAAAAAAAAAAAAAAAAAAAAGAAAGAAAAAAAAATGCAAAAGAGAGAAAGATCTCTCCTGCTCTAGGGAATAGGTAAAACAGGCCTTTTTTGTGACTCGGTATGTCACATCTTTGCATGCAAAGCTCAGAAAACTGGATGGAATAATTAACATAAGGAACCTGGGGCATTTTCAAAGCAAAGGAAAGATGAATATGGTGAACAGGGTAAGATGACACAGACCTAGGAAAGATGTGTCCTGGGATCTATGTATGTGATCTACAAGCACGGATCACTAAGATAATTTTCTGGTTTCTTGGGAATCTTTTAGTTGTGAATTCTCTGATCTAAGTCTATCATCAGGAAAATTTCCACATCTTGAATAATTGCTACCTTTGAGCAAATCTGCATTCAGCCCATAGCAGATGTCAAGCTATGGCTTTAGTGGTTATACACCCTGAAGTTAGTTGAAAGACACATACAGCAATATAGAGTGCATGTTTCTCACGGACATAGAACTTCTTTAAAAAATCTTCTACTACATAGACATCCTAGAGCTACTCTCCCTTAATCCTCCTCAAGGGCAATACCTATTAGGATGGTGCAAAAATAATTGTGTTTTTGCCATTATTTTAAAATTACTACATTGCCCTATTCACCAGAAGTAGCACTGCTTCCCCAGCTTAGTAGCTTTTTCCCATCAGCTCGAAGTGTCCTGGTAGTGTCCCTTCCACAAGCAGCAAAAGCAAACAAGGTCAAGTTCCAAATAATACAAGGATTCTTAGACCCATAGAGAACACCTTTAGGAAGAATAAACAGTATTTGTAGAGAACGCTACTAGGAAATAGAATGCAGTGTATAATTCTGAGAGATTTCTTCACATAAAATGTGATTATGAATTTGACATGACTATTTCATAAATTGTGCAAACTTCAATACAGGACAATGTTATCTAGGAAGAAGAAAGAAGACAAGGTCCAAGTAAAAACAGCAAAAACTGTCTACTCCTACAGTTGGTCTATACACTGAAAATGAACACCACACTTCAGACTGGGTGTGATGGCTCATGCCTGTAATTTCAGCACTTTGGGAGGCCAAGAAAGGAAGATCATTAGAGCACAGGAGTTTGGGAAGAACCTGGGCAACACAGCAAGACTCCATCTCTATAAAAATGAAAATATAAATAACTAAGTAAAACAAAACCATTCCACACTGTCTTTATAAACATGAATTTACTCTTATTTTGTCAATAGCATGACTCTTTTTGAAGGCGTCTCCTGCCTAAGCAAAATGGTTTGATTGTTCATTATAGGAACTTCCTTAAAGATCTCCTCAATGACAAACATCAATAGGCATTGACTCACGCACCACAAAATCCTTATCTTGCTGTTTCAAACTGTCTTAGTTGTATCTTTATCCTTACCCAACTCTGATCAAACTTTCTCTCAGTTTGAAAGACTTGCCTTAAATCAAACTTCCAATTCTCAACAAACTGACTTTAACCTTCCCTACCCCAATCCACTGTCATAGCTTTGTGAGATCGCATTCTGTCTTACCCAGATGAGAAACAAATTCAGGTTTGTCTAATCAACAGGTTCCACTGGTAATATCTGGAGAGTGAGAGACCATATATGACAATAGAACTCTGATGCACAACATCTGCAGCAATCAATCCAGCAGAATCAGGACTCGTCCACGACTGTCAGCTTCCCTGATTTTCGCCCCTGCATTGAATGCAGGACCAACCCCAGAGAAAGTCAATTATGCTCCCTAGCCAAACATAAAAGATGCCTCCCATTCAAGGTAGCCCACCTACAGTTTCCCCATGCCAACAACCTCCAATCAGAGCAAAACTGACGTCTTCCCAGATTCTTTTTTTAATAGTACAAAGTTAACCCACTTCTCTGTCTACCTTTGAGTCTCTGTCAGACACAAGTGAAGGTGGGTGACCTTTATTATAACAAGGTCTGATTGAGTGGCCTCTATTTGCTCTCATTTTGGTGACCTTCCTTGCTTTCTACGGGAGCCAGTTTTTGACAACAGGACTTGAAAAATACAGGAGAAGCTTTTAGAATAATGAATTGGTAGCATGTTTTTCAGACTAATTTTCCAGTCAAGCTTTTAATAGGAATTAGTAAACTCCCTGCCCAGCCAAGAGTTTCAGGGACAGCTGAGTTCTGGATACGACTGTTGTCCTCTTAAGAAACTGAAGACACCAATAAGCAAGCATTGCTGAACAATTTAATCTCATCTATGTACAAAAGTCATCCTCAAAAAAAATAACTTTTCTACATCCCTCATTTTGCATCCTCTAATTCCATGTCTAGCTATCATGTACTTAGATAAACACAATTCACTTTTTTCTACTTCAGCACCACTTACAACAATCCTAAATTGTCGATTTTATTCTTACATGCCAACCACATTTTCTAAGTATGTACTTTTTTATCAGGCACCAAAATAAACTAAAAAGTAGAATATAAAGGATTATAAAACTATAATTTTTCTTACTTAGAGTGGAGAGGGAAAACCCTACAGTTCTTCATGCAGGATAAAGAGAAAACAAATAATATGCCTTCTAAGAGAGGCACATAAGTTTTCTCCAGGGTGGACGACTACTCAGAAAAATAATGTTACAGGTTGTTTTGGTATTATAAGTAAAGGACTGCTGCAACAAGAGAAATAAGAAAATGTGAAGAAACAAGAGGAAGAAGAATTTAGTAAGAAAGGTTTCAGTGCTTGGAGAGTGCCATTCGCAAATCCCAACACTTATCCTAAAAGTTGAGATGAGGACGTGGATGTTTGATGACAAATGACAGCCTGTGAGGAATTCCAACAGTGTGAATGAAAGAAAGACTGTTAAGAATAATATTCTACTAGTAAGAACAGTCTAGTATTCAATTTGTTATTGTTTTCTATGCTGTGCTACTCAAAATGATTTAGAAAGATTATGCTAAATTCAAGAGCTTTGTGATCACATGGGTTTGGAGTATCAAAGAAAAACTACGTAGGTGTTTACATCAACACAGAATACAGAAAACAGGCCACAGGAGAGAATTCAATGGCCATGTGAAATCAGGCCAAGAGGTGATCTGGAGAAATGTAGATCCCAAGTGTTCCTAAAGATGGTGTCAGGGAAATTCTGGCTTTTCTATAATCATTAGGATGGAAACCAACATGAATTTTACTTATTTATTAAAGAAGAATAATCCCCTCAGGACCACAGGATTTGGGCATATCTAGGCAACCAACATCTAAGAGATAGACGGTTCTATCATTGTAGTCACATGAACGTTAATTAATAGGACTAAAAAATGAAGTTGTTCTTTCTCTCGCTCGCTCTTTCTATGTTGAAAAATTTCCCCTATTGCTCAGTCTGTTGGCATTTATTCTCTGCTTTGAGTTTTAAACTTAAAAAGGTAGTTAAACTTAGTAGTAGTTCCTTTTCATTTCTGCCATTCACATTTTCCATTACCATATTATGTAATTTGAATGTTACATATTCAAATGTAATACTGAAATAATTTTTAAAAGGAATTCATTAGCACTACCAATATTCAGAAGGTGGAAGCATGATGTGGAAAGTAAGAAATGTGTGAGGAGTTATTTCACTGGAGATTGAGACCAAAAATGTTATGTGAGAAAGAATTTAGGGCAAGTCCACAGTGCAAAGTGAAAGCAAGTTTATCAAGAAAGTAAAGGAATAAAAGAATGGTTGCTCCATAGAGCAGCTCTGAGGGTTGCTGGTTGCCCATTTTTATGGTTATCTCTTGATGATATGCTAAACAAGGGGTAGATTACTCATGTCTCCCCTTTTTAGACCATATAGGGTAACTTTCTGACATTGACATGGCATTTGTAAACTGTCATGGTGCTGGTGGGAGTGTAGCACTGATGATGGCTAGAGGTCACTCTCGTCGCCAGTTTGATTTTGGTGGGTTTTGGCCAGCTTCTTTACTGCGACTTGTTTTATCCAGCAAGGTCTTTATGACCTGTATTTTATGTTGACCTCCTATCTCATCCTGTGACTTAGAATACCTTAACCATCTGGGAATGCAGTCCAGTAGGTTTCAGCCTCATTTTACCCCACTCCTATTTAAGATGGAGTTGCTCTGGTTCACACACCCCTGACATTTCTCTCCTCCCTTTTTTAAGTGATCTGTGTGTACTCTGTTAATAATCTAATGTAGGTTAAAGAAAATCTGTGAGAAACAAATTTCAACACAGAAATATGAGGAGAACAGTAGAATGCTATGCACTTGTAACTGGAATTTGCAGGTTTGGGGTAAATGAGATTGCAAACTGTTAAGAATATAAATATATATCTATTCCACATTACTCCTCACCTTTTATGATAATGGTTGAGATTCACAAACTATACTCTCCAAACATTGAAACTTTTCTCACTACTTCATGTTCTTCTTATTATTTGTTTCTCCACATTTTATTGTATCCAAAATTCAGTTCTCCATTTTTCTTGTTTCAGCAAGCCTGACTTTTTAAAGCAAAACAAC
>NW_012105298.1:1303403-1305782 GCF_000951045.1 Mandrillus leucophaeus
ATATCCATATAATTATTAACATGTATTGTACAAAGAATTTTTAAGATTTTTTAAATGCCCATTTATTCTAAACATCTTTTAAAACTAGGTCAAATGTCCCTAGCTTTCCCAACTTCTGTACATTTTTACTGAGCATTATGTGCCAGATCCTATGGTAAATTCTAAGTGGGCAAAAGTAAAAACAAAACAGTGTTTCTCACAAGTCTTTCAGCCAATAGTGCTTCTTTTTTAAATAAGATTGGATTTCTCTCAGGGCTTGGCAGTTAGAAATCACTCAGTAAACTTTAGTCTCACCGTCTTCTTTTCCCTTACTTCTTTCTGTTTATACCTTTTATGAAGCCTATGTTCCAATATACTTCACTGAAATTACACACTTTTAAGATTGTTCCTTACAATGAGCTTGTAGGGCTTCATTTCAGTATTCCAACAGTATAAAATAGTGTTTATTTTAGAATAGGCAATCAATTCGTTACTTGAAAGGAGGAGATAAAAGTAATAGATACGGAAAAGAAAGAGATCTGAATGATACCAATATTATAGAAAGATATCAAAAGTATTACAGAGACCTGAAAGATATCAAAAGTATTATACATATCAAAAGTATTATAGTAATTTCAATATACTACTTTTCTCCAAAGATTGATGGCTGTTACTGAGAAACACTGAAGCTTTCAGAATTTAATGAATATATAAAGATAGGGAGACTTAAAAAGGCCAAAGTATGTAAACAAGAGGTGACTATCAAAGTGCCACAACCAAGAATGTTTAATATAACAATTAAAACATGGCGGATATGGACCTTGGTGTGCTGTGTTGTAGATGGGTGGCTGTTGCTGGGAGAGAGGCTGGGATGCCACATGAAAGAAGTTTTGTCTTTCCTTCATGATAGTTTTGTTTATCAGTTGATGTATACTGCAAAATATTTACTTACTTTTCTCCAACAAGCAGTGATTGTCTCTATGCAACAGTGGTATCAGTGTCTAATATTTTATTAAACTAAAGATACAGCAATTCCTTTTGCCTGAAGCCAAAATGAGAAAATATCCTCAAACTAGACAGTCTCCTACCCCAGGTGTTCTTATTCAAAACTAAGGAATCTAGTGGAAACAAAAGTGTGAAATTTCCAGGGAAAAAAACAAATACCCAGGTTTTATTAGCTCTTGGTACAATACAGATTTTCTCCTGTTTCTGAACCAGTAAGCAGAATAATACTACAGTTTTCTTTAAAAGTAATATAAACAGTATAAAAGAAAAATTGTAGAAAACTTTACAAAATGGCAATTCCCGGAAAAAGAATTACAAAAGAACAATAAATATATTGTTAAAAGTTTAATTTCACTGGGAATTGGAAGTGAAATATTCCATTCTTCATTTAAACACTTGTCCGAATAAGCATAAAATCTGGAAAGAGTTCCTTTAACAATCTCATCTTGGCACACACATAGCAAAATGGAAATCCTCATACTCTACTAGTGGGAGATAAATTTAAAAAAAAAAAAAAAAAATTCTGAAGGCAATTTTCCAATATGAATCAACTGGTTTGAAAACATTCTTGCACTCACCTTGCCATTTACAACTCTTCTTATATAATGAGAAATAAGCATTGATCAAAATGACCTTGGGGTTCTCCTTAGCTTGGAAAAACTTCCTACCTGCTTCCTTCGGACTCTATGCCCTGATTTCCCTTTTCTTACAGCACTTTTTTCTTTACTTTAAAAAACTTGCAATAGTAAATTTTTCCTATGCTCTTATGTAAATATTTTTAAAAGCCTGTTGCCAGTTTTACAACGCAGGAATGTCTTTCTCCAGGACCTGGAAGCCATCTCTTTCAAATGTAAACATCAAGGGAGATAGTGCTGCTGTTTCCCAATTTTGTGGGATGGTAGAAGCCTGACTTCTGCTGGAGCCTTGCTTTAATTATGAAACTACCTCCTGTCACAACAATAGGAGAAAATTTATTTTTCCTTTGGGTGAAGCCAATTAGCAAACACTGATGGCCTCTGGTCTCCAGCTCACCCCAACACTTTTTTAAAAGTCCTCCCACCCTTTGTTTCGACACAGTCAAGTTCAGACTACATTTTGGTCTCTCTCCTATTGTGATAGCTTTAAATAAAGTCTTCTTTGCCGTTCAACTTTGTTCAGGGCAATTTGTGCTTTCACAGCATAAAAAGGTATATATTATTGTATTTATTAATGCATTATTTATGGCAGCAAAAAAGAACTTTCAAAGATCTAATTATACTAATTACTTAAAGTATAAATATTGTAAAGCAAATAAAATGCACAGAGAAAAATATATCTTTCCTTTTACAAATCTCTACATACAGGTTTTTAGGTAGAAAAGCAAAGAAACTGTGAAATGAAAATATCTTGCATCTC
>NW_012105298.1:1305832-1308428 GCF_000951045.1 Mandrillus leucophaeus
ACAGTTTTCTTTAAAAGTAATATAAACAGTATAAAAGAAAAATTGTAGAAAACTTTACAAAATGGCAATTCCCGGAAAAAGAATTACAAAAGAACAATAAATATATTGTTAAAAGTTTAATTTCACTGGGAATTGGAAGTGAAATATTCCATTCTTCATTTAAACACTTGTCCGAATAAGCATAAAATCTGGAAAGAGTTCCTTTAACAATCTCATCTTGGCACACACATAGCAAAATGGAAATCCTCATACTCTACTAGTGGGAGATAAATTTAAAAAAAAAAAAAAAAAATTCTGAAGGCAATTTTCCAATATGAATCAACTGGTTTGAAAACATTCTTGCACTCACCTTGCCATTTACAACTCTTCTTATATAATGAGAAATAAGCATTGATCAAAATGACCTTGGGGTTCTCCTTAGCTTGGAAAAACTTCCTACCTGCTTCCTTCGGACTCTATGCCCTGATTTCCCTTTTCTTACAGCACTTTTTTCTTTACTTTAAAAAACTTGCAATAGTAAATTTTTCCTATGCTCTTATGTAAATATTTTTAAAAGCCTGTTGCCAGTTTTACAACGCAGGAATGTCTTTCTCCAGGACCTGGAAGCCATCTCTTTCAAATGTAAACATCAAGGGAGATAGTGCTGCTGTTTCCCAATTTTGTGGGATGGTAGAAGCCTGACTTCTGCTGGAGCCTTGCTTTAATTATGAAACTACCTCCTGTCACAACAATAGGAGAAAATTTATTTTTCCTTTGGGTGAAGCCAATTAGCAAACACTGATGGCCTCTGGTCTCCAGCTCACCCCAACACTTTTTTAAAAGTCCTCCCACCCTTTGTTTCGACACAGTCAAGTTCAGACTACATTTTGGTCTCTCTCCTATTGTGATAGCTTTAAATAAAGTCTTCTTTGCCATTCAACTTTGTTCAGGGCAATTTGTGCTTTCACAGCATAAAAAGGTATATATTATTGTATTTATTAATGCATTATTTATGGCAGCAAAAAAGAACTTTCAAAGATCTAATTATACTAATTACTTAAAGTATAAATATTGTAAAGCAAATAAAATGCACAGAGAAAAATATATCTTTCCTTTTACAAATCTCTACATACAGGTTTTTAGGTAGAAAAGCAAAGAAACTGTAAAATGAAAATATCTTGCATCTCTTCCCATTCATGGGGTTAATATCTTTGATAGTGAATTATTATTTCAAACTGGGTAATAAAATTCAATAGAACAATAATATGCAACTAACAATGCAAAAAAAAAAAAAAGATACAACATGACATTAAAAACTTTCCTCACAGAATTTCACGTAATTGATGAATGTAATGTTCTGCAACTACTTATATAACAAGCTAATCCATTGAAAAATGAGGCCCTGTCACAGTTTGAATAGATACAACTGAAGAAGAGAAAATCGGCAATGATGACATGACAGATGCCTTCAATGATTTGCATATGATAGAATTAAGAGATACTGTAGCACAGAGGCCCTCAAATTGGCTGCCCATTGGAATCAACTTCAGGAATTTTTTAAAATACTGATTCCTGGGGATGTGGCCTGGGTGTCAGGATTTTTTAAAGCAACCAGACATTTCTAAGGCACAGGAAAAAAACAAACACCACCAAAAAAAAAAAAAAAAAAAAAAAAATCCACACAGGAGAACCACCTCTGTAACCAACACTCTTGGTCCTCTGCATAAGTCCCCCAGTGCTCAGCTCTGTTTCCATGTGCACACTGGCCTGACTTCCAGCCTGACACTCAGCCTGTGGGTTTTATTTGTTCACTACAGCTGGATCAATCTCATTCTGTTTATTTCAAAATACTTATAGTTCTTTCTTTGCACAGCTCTGTGATAACAGATTTGACAGTAACATGCTTTGATTTCAGTAATCACAGAACCAGGAGAAATGAGGATTGTTTGTACTTCAGCCATCATGAGAGTCCTAGACTCCAAAGTTATATCTCAATCCCCATGAAAATATTTTATATCTTTCTACATCCCCCAAATGACCCCATTTCTAACCATTCTCCAATTCCTGAAACTATTGGATCTTCTAGAATTAATCATCAAATTATCAGCAAAATTATTTTACACACTCTTTTTGAATATTTCCATCATCTTCTTACTCCCATGTGTCCAAAGAGGATAATGGTTTTCTTATAGCCCTGTTAAGCGGTGCTTTTTTTCCTCCCATGGCCTTTGAAACAATGGGTTGTTTCTGTTTGCCACTTCCAGACCATTTCCTTCTATTCTCCCTACACTCTCTGCTTTCGATTCTCGTGTAACAAGATGCCACCCACAACCCTTCTTCATTTTATTCTTCTACCAACTGCCACTCAATTCCCCTCCTTCCTTGAGGATTTCAGATCATGACTTACTTTTACTCTTTCCCAAACTAACTGTAACTTTTAGTGATTTTGGTGATTTCAATGATCTTCCTAATAACCTGGCCCAATAGTTTCCTGGGCACTTAGTTTCCATATGTCTCTCTCATCCACTACTATCCCCAACACACCCTCACCTTTTTATTATCCAAATTAAATTGTTTAGCCTATCATAATGAGATGGAATGGAGATCCCTCTTAGAG
>NW_012105298.1:1311868-1313406 GCF_000951045.1 Mandrillus leucophaeus
CTCCCATGGCCTTTGAAACAATGGGTTGTTTCTGTTTGCCACTTCCAGACCATTTCCTTCTATTCTCCCTACACTCTCTGCTTTCGATTCTCGTGTAACAAGATGCCACCCACAACCCTTCTTCATTTTATTCTTCTACCAACTGCCACTCAATTCCCCTCCTTCCTTGAGGATTTCAGATCATGACTTACTTTTACTCTTTCCCAAACTAACTGTAACTTTTAGTGATTTTGGTGATTTCAATGATCTTCCTAATAACCTGGCCCAATAGTTTCCTGGGCACTTAGTTTCCATATGTCTCTCTCATCCACTACTATCCCCAACACACCCTCACCTTTTTATTATCCAAATTAAATTGTTTAGCCTATCATAATGAGATGGAATGGAGATCCCTCTTAGAGCCCCACTCCCTGACCCTCACTCCCAAGCATGGAAATAAAATAAAATAAAATCTTGAGTTCTTCCAAAGGAAATTCCAGGCAACTCGCTAGCCCTGAGAAGTCAATGAGCAATCTGATAAGCAAGAAAGTAACAGTAGCTTAAAACAGTAGCCAAAAAAGTCACAGTCACAAGAAGTTTGATCCTCTATGGAAGCTAAAGATAACATGTTAATCTACATACTTAAGTTTTCTCCAGAAACCAGGACCCCCACCAAATGGATTTGTTGGAATATAGACCTCAGATAAGGAGGATCTGGCGACTGAACCCTGACTGCCATTCTTTGTTCTAAATGGCCCCTTCTGAAGGGCCTGAGGAAGTCACACCCAGAGGCTAGAACTAACAATTTTTTCTGTCAATCCCAACGTTTTAGATAAAGCTTTGCCTCCTTAACAAATCACAAATCAGAAAATCTTTGAATCCACTTAAGACCTGTGGGCTCTTGCTTCAAGATGTCCCACCTTTCTACATCATACCGATATACAGTCTCCATGTATTGATTTATGACTTTACCTACAACCTCTGCCTTCCTGCCTTTAAACCTCCTTATCTATAAGCCATTTAAGAATTCGGGTTTTAAGCATGAGCTCCCAGATTCTCCTTGCTAGATGCTCTGCAATAAATGCCACAGTTTCTCTTGCTGCAATCCTCATATGAATGTTTAGCTTTGCTGCACCACACAAGTAGACCCAAGTTCAGTTCGGTAACAAAAATGATAGCTCTTTGCATGTATACTCCACTCCCTAACCCTCTCTTGCCTCATTATACCCACATGAAAAAAGATCAATCTTGGATACATCTAACTCACCATATTCTTATTTCTGCTTGCACAAACCAAACATGACCAGAGAAAAAGACATAGCTGTGCCAGCTGATGCATCTCCATCCTTTCAGTTGTGTAATTATAACAAACTGTCTCTCAGACCACAGTGCAATCAAACTAGAACTCAGGATTAACAAACTCACTCAAAACCGCTCAACTACATGGAAACAGAACAACCTGCTCCTGAATGACTACTGAGTACATAACGAAATGAAGGCAGAAATAAAGATGTTCTTTGAAACCAATGAGAACAAAGACACAACATACCAGAATCTCT
>NW_012105298.1:1317597-1318080 GCF_000951045.1 Mandrillus leucophaeus
TACATATGTAACAAACCTGCACGTTGTGCACATGTACCCTAGAACTTAAATTATAATAAAAAAACAAACAACAACAAAAACATTCAGCCAGGCACGGTGGCTCACACCTGTAATCCCAGCACTTTGGGGGACTGAGGCGGGAGGATCATGAGGTCTCAAAAAAAACATTCAGGTCATCCTTTGCTTCACTCTTTCTCTCATACCATAAACTCAATCATCAGCAAATCCCACCAGTTAAACTGTCAATGTATATCTAGAATCTGATCATTTGTCATGACCCGCTTCTATTACTGCGATCTAGGTGATCTAAACCACCAAAATTTCTCACATGTTTCTTACTACAATAGCCTTCTCAGTGAGCTGCCTAAGGTGTCCATCAACAAAACACCCAGAGGTCCTTCTAAACTATAAATCAAATCATGTTACTCCTCTACTCAAAACCCTCCAATGACTTCCACTCTCACTCAGTAAAAGGCAAAGTCC
>NW_012105298.1:1318130-1319215 GCF_000951045.1 Mandrillus leucophaeus
GCAAATAAACTAGAAAATCTAGAAGAAATGGATAAATTCCTGGACACAAATACCATCCCAAGACTAAATCATGAAGAAGTTGAATCCCATAATAGACCAATAACAGACTCTGAAATTGAGTCAATAATTAGTAGCCTGCCAACCAAAAAAAGTCCACGACCAGACGGATTCACAGCCGAATTCTACCAGAGGTACAAAGAGGAGCTGGTACCATTCCCTCTGAAACTCTTACAATCAATAGAAAAAGAGGGAATCCTCCCTAACTCTTTTTATGAGGCCAACATCATCCTGATACCAAAGCCTGGCAGAGACATAACAACAACAAAAAAATAGAATTTTAGACTTATATCCCTGACGAACATCAATGCTAAAATACTCAATAAAATATTGGCAAAGCGAATCCAGCAGCACATCAAAAAGCTTATCCACCATGATCAAGTGATCTTCATCCCTGGGATACAAGGCTGGTTCAACATATGCAAATCAATCAATGTAATCTAACATATAAACAGTACCAAAGACAAAAACCACATGATTATCTCCAAGGATGCAGAAAAGCTCTTTGACAAAATTCAACAGTCCTTCTCCCTAAAAACTCTCAATAAATTAGTTATTGATGGGACATATCTTAAAATAATAAGAGCTATTTATGACAATCCCACAGCCAATATCATACTGAATGGGCAAAACCTGGAAGCATTCCCTTTGAAAACTGGCACAAGACAGGGATGACCTCTCTTACCACTCCTATTCAACATAGTGTTAGAAGTTCTGGCCAGGGAAATCAGGCAGGAGAAAGAAATTAAGGGTATTCATTTAGGAAAAGAGGAAGCCAAATTGTCCCTGTTAGCAGATGACATGATTGTATATTTAGAAAACCCTGTCATCTCAGCGCACAATCTCCTTAAGCTGATAAGCAACTTCAGCAAAGTCTCAGGATACAAAATCAATGTGCAAAAATCACAAGCATTCTTATACACCAATAACAGACAGAGAGCCAAGTCATGAGTGAACTCCCATTCACAATTGCTTCAAAGAGAATAAAATACCTAGGAATCCAACTTACAAGGGATATGAAGGACCTC
>NW_012105298.1:1320895-1339017 GCF_000951045.1 Mandrillus leucophaeus
CTATAAATCAAATCATGTTACTCCTCTACTCAAAACCCTCCAATGACTTCCACTCTCACTCAGTAAAAGGCAAAGTCCTCACTACTGACTACAATTTTCTCTATTATTCAGTCTGACCTCACTTCCTTTGGCTGTTCTCCCTTGCTTACTCCTCATTAGTTACACCAATCTCCTTTCTGTTCCTCCAACATGTTAGGCACGCTTTCCCCCAGAACCTTTACACTTGCTATTCCTCGAGCATAGTCTCCTCTTCCCAAGATATCCCTGTAACTCTTCTCTCAACTCCTCCAAACCTTTATCAAATGTTATTGTCTAAGTCACGACCTTAGTTAGAATGATAATGGCCCCCCGTCCACCATGCCTGCACTCCTGATCCCCCTTCCATGTTCCATAGCATTTATAACCATCCATCACACGATATAATTTTTAAATTATTCTTCTCCCATTAATATGTTTGTCCTTAGGCTTAGTACCTTAAAAAATCAGAAGACTTGCATATCTTGTTAACAATTATCAGTAATAATTAGACCTGTATGTGTTACTTATTATTTTTACTTGAGTGATAACTCTCAAATTACAAAATATATTTTCTATACTCCAGAATATATACTTAAATGGCTTTTTAGATCTTTGACCTCTAGTAAGAATATTTTTGGATTGTAGCACTGAAATGAATCTTTATAGTTATTATAAGTATTACAGGTTTTGTTAGCGCTACTAGCTTGTAAGAGTGATGACACGGAGCCATGTTTGGCATTAGCGCAGCATCCAGAATCTCAGGAGGACTGCATTACTGTGCTTGAATGAAAAAAATGAACTTATTAAACCTTGGCCTTCCAACAGCATATACAATCATAATTCTCTCCTCTCATTTCTCCCTTCTTGGCCTCTCTTCAACTCACCCCTCCTTTGTATTTCACATTTTTTCCACAGAAAAAAAATTCGCTTGACTATTGTAGTTTAAATAGACACCCGAGTAGATCTTATGTTTAATATGCTTCCAGCATTAGAAATGACACTAATTTTAGGTTTGCTAGTTATTATATCCTTCACTGCAATTAATATAATTCAAAGTACATATTTTAAGATAATGGAAAAAATACTAGTTACAAAGAAAGAGCTTGGCCCTAACCATCTTCTGCTATTACTGAGTATATGAAGTATCTCTGCCAAATGAATTTTAACCTGTGTCTCTTTCCAATTAATGACTTCATGAGCTCCTTTAATCCAAAAATCTCTAGGAGATGCCCAGGCTGACTATGATAAGGTTAAAGTACTGTCAATGGTCTACGAATCCTTTCCATTGAAAACTGCTCTATATTACCGCAGAGCTTTCCTTGAACAACCCCATTATGAAGTGGTGAAAACATTTGTAAACAAGAAAAAATTGAAAGCTACATAACTGGTCCTTACGTGTTTCTAAGTGACTTATTTCAGAATCTAAAGATTTCATTATTTAGCTAGAAGTGTGCTAGCTTGTTTAACAAAACACGAATGTCACTATTATAAGAGAATAAAAATGAATTTTACATAGCCTAACATCATACATTTCTCTAATGCTGAACTACAGATGACTTTTGAAGCTAAAAAACAATCATTCAAACCGAGCAATTTTCTGCATTACTGCTTGACTTTCTGAAAATAACTAACCTTCTATATAATGGAAAATTGAAAGAAAACAGTATTACTAAATAAGATATTTTCACACCTGGTAATCCGGGGTAAGGAAACGCAGTATGTCTGTCATTGAATGAGACTGCATCTCATTGCAATGTTTTCTTTGTCCAGAGTTTATTATAATACAGGAATAATTCTCTAAAGACTACTTTGTCAACTATTTCAACTATGTCCACCTATTTGATTTGTTGCTCTATCTTTTCTTTAGTCTTTACAACAAAATTATAGTTTGTATTATAGTCAGTATCCTATTTTATTTCCTTAATTTACTGTTCTACAATAGCTTTAATTATTTTTTACTTATCTAATGTAAGGTTCCATTTAATACATATAACCAATAACTTTTATGATTCCACTAGGATATGTATTCACTTCTGGGAATCAGCCATTTCACTGACTGTGAGAATTAGGTGATAAATATATTCCAAGTCTCCACCTCCCAGAAAATTTTGAATCCCTTAGACATGCTACCTTCCCATCCTGACTGCCCCTCCCCCAATTTCTCTTGGGTAAGCCAATCTATTGGGTAATACTAAAGACAACAAATCTGTAAAAGATTATTTTGGGTACAAATAATACAAAACCCAACTAAATGTGGCCAGAATCATAAGAATGTTTTTGATCACTAAAATGGTGTTTGGTTTTCTGGGATCCTTCAGTGATTAAATAAGGACCTAGTCTCTTTTACTTAATTACAGGATCACGTTGGGATTTCTTCCCCATGTTAATTATATGATGGTCCCCAAATGGATGCTACCTCTCCAGGATTATAGCCTGAAACCAGCATCACAGGAAGAAAGAGGGAACAAGGGAAATCATTTTCTCCTTATGGGACTATCTTTTAATATGAAAGAGAGCTTTTGCCTGTTTTCCTTTTATGGCTATTTCTAGGTAGTGATGCTGAGAAACAGCAGAAAGACTCCATGGATGTGCAAATATATGATTTTTGCCTACAATGACTTGACTAGAGCAAAAGAAAGGCAACAGGCCAGCAATGCCCAGGAATCCTATACATCAGCAAACTCAGGTTAACTCTTTTATACATAATTATTTTATACATAACTCAACATTTATACATAACAACTCTTATACATAACTCATGTTTCACACATCATTACGTTATTCTTTATGGTACAAACGCTTCTCATGCCTGTAATCTCAGCACTTTGGGAGGCCGAGGACCTCACGAGGTCAGGAAATCGAGACCATCCTGGCTAACACAGTGAAAACCCATCTCCACTAAATATACAAAAAATTAGCTGGGCGTGGTGGCAGGCGCCTGCAGTCCCAGGCACTCGGGAGGCTGAGGCAGGAGAATGGCGTGAACCCGGGAGGCAGAGTTTGCAGTGAGCCGAGATTGCGCCACTGCACTCCAACCTGGGAGACAGAGCGAGACTCCGTCTCAAAAAGAACCAAAAAAAAAAAAAACCCAAAAAACCAAATGCTTTTCAAATTCCTTCATTAAACCTTTTTTCTTAAAAAACAGCTAGCTGTAATGACATTTCTAATTAGTATAATTATTCTAATTAGTGTTTACTACATTTCCATGTGGATTATCTTATCATAATGCCATTAAAACAGGGAGGAGCAGTGTCCTACTTGTGTTCCAACAGGAAGGATGCAGACAATCCACTTAGTTGAGCACGCTCTTCCATTTTGTCAAGTTTCAACATTTTGTTTGGTCTAGCCCCAAAAGACTGGGTGACTTATACATATATACTCACCTGATTTTATAGATCTAAATTATATATAGAGAGAGACACAGACACATACACACACATATATATACACACACGTTTTCTTTTTAGTTCTTGCTTAGATATCTGCTCCTCAATTGTCAACATAGCATTTTCCTCTGAACAATCCCAAAACCTCAACAAAAAGGGCAGAAAAATGAATAAACAGGACCTTGCACAATTTCGTCTGGGTCTTTGTGCAGCTCAAGAGAGAGCCTTGAAATTATGAGCCACCCCTCATCCCTACCTCCTCCTGCATTTTTACTCCCAGTAGTTCAGAAGGTTCACACTTTGAAAGGAATGACAATATAGAGCAAACAGAAATAAAAATAGAAATATTGTTTTATTTACTCATAAGTTCATCCAAATATTCTTTAGCAATTACTATGTGCCAGCCATACCACTAAGCACTGGGTAAATACTGGAGAACAAAAGTAATAAGGACACCTGACCTGGTGGAACTTACAATCTAGTGAGAAACAGAGACTATAATCAACTAAACAAATACATACACATAATTATAATTTTTCAATTGTATATGTAAATATATGTCCGATAATACCTATAGTGATAGAGAATAAAAGAAGGAAGTCACTTAGAGAAAATTCCCAGGGCAGAAAAGTCTCTTTGAGCTTGTACATCTTGAGGCAAAGACTCATGAAAAATAAGACAGGCAAATACAGAGGAGGGGTAAGAGATTTCCACCAAGACTATCATGTACAATTTCTTTAGGCAGCAGAAAACTCGACATGCTCAGAGAACTGAAAGGGCACATTAATGGCTAAATCATAGAGTACAGAGAGAAGAGTAGCATTAACATGAAGTGTGAAAAGCAGGCAGGGGTTAGATCATGGTAGAATTCAGGCATACATTCAAACTGAAATGGGGAGTCATTGGGCATGGAGGGAAAGAAAAGTGTGTATGTATATACAGACACACACACATACATACACTTACATAGAGATTACATATATACATGCATACACACATCCATACATACATATGCATATAATTTTTCTTATTACTTTCAGGTGAGTAGATTAAAGAAGGAAAAATAAAAGTTTGGGGATAGATATTTGGGGAAGACTAGCTTCTGCTGAGTTTTTCCAAACATGTTTAATATTTCACATACTGGAATTAGAAGAAGATAATTCTGGAAAGGAGGGTAGGGCAAGTGTCAAGTGAATGAACAGTGCTACATGTGCAAGAGAGAACACTCTGTGTAGTTATTTTTAGCTTCCAGCATTCAATTCTTTCATTCATATGTTGTAAAACCTTATATCTTTTATCAATTTTGAGAAAAAAAAATTCCACAAAAGCATCTTCGTGTTGACAAGTGAGGAGATATAAAGTACTCCATATCAATTTTCCTTCCAAGAGATGACTCTTAGCAAAACTGATATAATAAAATCAACATTAAAAACAACCTCATGTTTGTTCATGTATCTAAAATTACCCAGAGATATTTAGGCATCCAGAGATATGCCAGTATCCCATGTGATTTTAGGAAATTACTCCACTTAGATGTCCCACCACAAATTGAGTCTTCTATCCAGAATCAAAGTCAAAAAGCAAGCCGGGAGTCAGGCCAAAGAAAAAATCTCTGTATAGGCATGCTAACACCCCTTTTCAGTGCTAATGAAAGTGCTGCATAGTTATCAGCTTGGACTGCTCATTCACACAAGCATCTATCCTGGTGATAATGCACCTCCTCTTCATGCATACTGAAGTGTGAAAACACAGGCTCACAACATCACAGAGCTTTAAATGTGGAAAATAAATAAGCAAGAGAGTCAGTTTGAATACTCTCCATGTTTTTACTTCATGGGATAACAAAAAATATTCTCTCCTCATCAAAAATGTATTTTCACACAACTAACCATTTATGAGTGGGAAGAGTTTACCCATCTTCCAGTTAAAATATGCATACATATATATATTTTATATATGTTTATATATATGTATATGTAGAGACATACATGTACTTTGTTGGGTACTGTGAATTCAAAGCTAAGCTATGATGTACTTAAGGCAAAATAATTGCTGCAAAGATAAAGTCAGGGTCTTTGAATTTTTTGTTGACCTTTATTATGGTATGGTGATGTATTATGCATATGGTGTTAAATCCAGAAATAAAAATATATTACTGTTTCTAATAATAACTCTGTCTGAAATTTTTCAACTCCCTAAATTAGAAATATAAACTAGTTTTGTACAAGCTTTGTAAATAAAATAAAAATTGGTAACACACTTGTTTTAGGAAAGTAGGTGGATATATTATATCTTCCCTTTCAATGAAATTTTAAAAATATCTGTAAATTAATATTTTCCCATGTGGAAATTTTGTTGTTTTCTAACCTATGAGAAAGTTCTAGAATTCTCTCATCTAGATACCTTAAAGATACCACAAGTTGCTGAAATTTAAGTATTTTGTGGTCAAAAGCTTTCAAGGGCAAATGGAAATATACCACTGTATATTCATAATTGAGACATGATTGTAATGGTATAGTCACATGGAATCAGTAGACTGTATCATCTCATAGGTACTGATAATTCTTTTCAGAGAAAGCCATTACAGCAGTTCTTTCAGCATTTCTACCTCAGCTGAACTGTTACTACTTCAAATAAACCTACCATGAACATCCAAACTGACAATGCCTTGTCTACTCAAGATTATTCTGTTACCTATATTCACTCAGTAGGCTGAAAAACTCCCCCCAACTAAGATGCCCACATCCTCATAAAAAAAACCTGTAAATATGTTATCTTGTTTAGTGAAAGTACACTGTAAACGAGATTTAGGATTCTGAGGTAGGAAATTATCCTGGATTAGCTGAGTGGACCACAAGTATAAGCACAAGAGTCCCTGTAAGAGGGAAGCAAGAAGGTAAAAATTTGTGGTAAAAGATACGACAGAAGAGATTGGACCATCCTGGCTAACACGGTGAAACCCCGTCTCTACTAAAAATACCAAAAAAATATATATATATATTAGCTGGGTGTGGTGGTGGGCACCTGTACTCCCAGCTACTTGGGAGGCTGAGGCAGGAGAATGGTGCGAACCTGGGAGGCAAAGCTTGCAATGAGCCGAGATCACGCCACTGCACTCCAGCCTGGGCAAGACAGCAAGACTCTGCCTCAAAAAAAAAAAAAAAAGAGAGATTGCAGTGATACCAGGAAAAAGCCATAAACCAAGAAATTCAGGGAAAGACCTCCAGAATCTGAAGAAAGCAAGAACGTGGATGCTCCCCTAAAGCCTCCAAAAATAACGTAGCCCTACTAACACCCTGACCTTAGACTTCTGGCCTCCAAAATGTAAGAGAATCAATTTATTCTAATACTAGAACTTTTATTGGAAATGTTCTATTAGAAATTTTAAGCCACTAATAGCAATAGAAGATTAATATACTTCATTTTTATTTTCTTTAATAACATTTACCTGTACCTGAAATTTCCTTGTTTCTGAATCTCATAAATATATCTTTCCAATTTTGAATATAAACTCTTTAATATGGATATCAAAATTACCTACCTTGTTGACTGCAGAAACCACAAAACTTGGAGGAACAAACCAAACATAGTAAGTGATATCATTTGGCTGTGTTCCCACCCAAATCTCACCTTGAATTGTAATAATCCCGACATTTCAAGGGTGATGCCAGGTGATGATAACTGAGTCATGGGAGTAGTTCCCCTATACTGTTCTCGTGGTAGTAAGTTCTCATGAGATCTAATGGTTTTAGAAATGGGGTTCCCCTGCACATGCTTTCTTGCCTGCTGCCATCTAAGATATGTTTTTGCTTGTCCTTGCCTTCCGCCATCCCCAGCCATGTGGGACTGTGAGTCCATTAAACCTCTTTCCTTTATAAATTACCCAGTCTTATTTGTGTCTTTATTAACAGCATGAGGACAGACTAATATAGTAAATTGGTACCAGGAGTAGGGTACTACTATAAAGATACCTGAAAACATGGAAATAACTTTGGAACTGGGTAATCGGCAGAGGTTTAAACCATTTGGAGGGCTCAGAAGAAGACAGGAAGATGTGGGAAAGTCTGTAACTTCCTAGAGACTTGTTGAATGGCTTTGACCAAAATGCCGACAGTGATATGGACAATGAAGTCCAAGTTGAGGTGGTCTCAGGTGGAGATGGAGAATTTGTTAGTAACTGGAATAAAGGCCACTCTTGCTATGCAAAGGGACTGGTAGTATTTTGCCACTGCCCTAGAGGTTTGTGGAACTTTGAACTTGAGAAAGATGATTTAGGGTATATGGCAGAAGAAATTTCTACATGGCAAAGCATTCAAGAGGAAGCAGGACATAGAAGTTTGGAAACTGTGCACCTGACAATGCAATAGAAAGGAAAAACCCATTTTCTAAGGAGAAACTCAAGCCAGCTGCAGAAATTTGCATAATTAACAAGTAACCAAATGTTAAGCACCAAGATAATGGGGAAAATGTCTCCATAGACCTTCATGGCAACTCCTCCTATCACAGGCCTGGAGGCCTAGGAGGAAAAATGGTTTATTGGGCCAGGCCCAGGGATCCTACTTGATGCAGCCTTGGGACATGGTGCCCTGCATCCCAGCCTCTTCAGTTCCACCTGTGGCTAAAAGGAGCCAATGTACAGCTCAGGCCATCACTTCAAAGGGTGCAATCCCCAAGCCTTGGTGCACAAAAGTCAGTAACTGATGTTTGGGAACCTCTGCCTAGATTTCAGAGGATGTATGGAAACTCCTGTATGTCTAGGCAGAAGTTTGTTGCAGGCGCACGGACCTCATGGAGAACCTCTGCTAGCGCAGTGTGAAAGGTAAATGTGGGGTTGGAGCCCACTCTTGGGCACTGCCTAGTGGAGCTGTGAGAAGAGGTCCACCATCCTCTAGACCCCAGAATTGTAAATCCACTGGCAGCTTGCACTATGCCCCTGGAAAAGCCATAGACACTCAATACAAGCCCATGAAAGCAGCCATGAGTGAGGCAGTATCCTGTAGGGCAACAGGGGTGGAGCTGTCCAATGCTGTGGGAATACACCTCTCGCATCAGCATGCCCTGGATGTGAGACATGCAGTCAAAGGAGAACATTTTGGATCTATAAGATTTGACTGCCCTGCTGGATTTCTGACTTGCATGAGGTCTGTAGTCCCTGTGTTTTGGCTAATTTCTCCCATTTAAAAATCGGTGTATTTATCCAATGCCTGTAACCCCACTGAATCTAGAAAGTAACTAACTTGTTTTTAATTTTACAGGCTCATAGGCAGAAGGGACTTGCCTTGTCTCAGATCAAACTTTGAACTGTGGACTTTTGAGTTAATGTTGAAATGAGTTAAGACTTTGGGGAACTGTTGGGAAGGCATGATTGGTTTTGAAATGTGAGGATATAAGATTTGGGAGGGGCTGGGGGCAGAATGATATGGTTTTGCTGTGTCCCTGCCCAAAGCTCACCTTTAATTATAGCAAGCCTCACGTGTGAAGCACCAGGTGGAGATAATTCAATCATGGGGGCAGTTTCCCCCATACTGTTCTCATGGTAGTGAATAAATCTCACAAGATCTGATGGTTTTATAAATGGGAGCTCCCCTGCATAAGGCCTCTTGCCTGCCACCATGTGCCTTTGCTTCTCCTTTGCCTACAACCATGACTGTGAGGCCTCCCAAGCCATGTGGAACTGTGAGACCATTAAACTTCTTTCTTTTAAAAATTACCCAGTTTCCGGTATGTCACTATTATCAGCATGAGAAGAGACTAATACAGTAAATGCTACATTAGTATTAAAGGTTCAAGGCAAAGATACAGTAGATATATAAAAATACACAGAGATGAGCATCAAACCTTGTGCAATGGCAACTGTGTGCTTTCTTCACCTTACATCAGCATCGCTTTTCTTAGGGAAAACAATTATCTGTTTTTTTGTTTGTTTGTTTGTTTGTTTGTTATTATCCCTGACATGAAGACAGAATGATGACAATATGTTTTCACATAAAATTGTAATCTAGTCATTGTAAATGCTTCATTGAAAAGTCTAAACTTTTCTAGAGTACAAATATTAAATAATTTTGTTTTATTCTCCAATCACAATACAACTCTTTCCTGTCCCTGAAGAATGTCTAGAGCAAGTCCAAATTTAGTCCAATTTAAAGGTCAAATATCAAACCTCATTTAGCACTCACCTCCTCCTTGTTCTCAGGGATTCTTCTTAAATTCCTTTTCATCTGACTGTTATCTGCTTATAAGGACACAAGGACTGAGTCAATAGGATGACTATAGCAGGCCTAGTTCTGATGCCTTTCAATAAACTTTCCAGAAGTATACTTTATGTCTTCTGTGTTCAACTTTGCTTCTCAGTGTGCTTAACTGCAATATGGAAATAACAGCTTTCTTTCTTACCGCAGGAAGATGTTATATGGTTCAAAAAGCACGAATTAGAAGAAAATGTTTTATAAAATGCAAAATAATAAAGACTACTGGATATGAGGTTCAGTAAAGACAGTGGAGGGAAATCACATTTGCTGAGCCACAGTACGTTCCATAAAGGTGCCTTACACATGCTGGAACACTTAACCTTCCCAATAACACATTTCAGTGTTTGATAATTTAGGGTTCAAAAAAACAGTAGAATCATGACCACATTCGTATTAGCTAATAAGTGTCAGAGCTCAGATTCACTCAGTCTCCAAAGCTCTTCTTTTCAAAACATCACAGATTATTAAGAAACAAACAAAAAATAAGACAATGTATTACCAATAGAGTTTTTTGACTTCAAAGGCTATGATACATACATCAATAATACATATAGATGGCAAAAGTACAGTTAACATGTTTCAAGAATAAAAGCATAATAAAAAAGCAATGTGATGTTTTGTATGCCACTGAGTGCAGGCTTGTGAGATGAACATTTTTTTTAAAAATTAGTTTACCAAAGTAAATTTAATTTTTGCATTATAGAATATAAAAACAAAAAAAAGTCTCAAGGGTACTGACTTCTGGTTAACTCATTTCAAGCATGACATTTATAAAGAACTTGCTGAGAAATTTTTTAAAACTGACTAGATTGGCTATTTCATCTTTCCAAAGGCTATCCTTGCAAAAGAAATGAATATTCAACTGAGTCTAATAGAGTTGATCTCACAAAACAGAAAGTAGAATGTTGGTTACCAAGGGTTGGGCAGGCTGGCATATTGAGAAGATGATGGTCAAAGAATATGGAATTTCAATTTGATAGAAAGAATAAATTCAATGGATCTGTTGCAGAACATCATGACTATAGATAATAACAATACATTGTCTTGAAAAATGATGAGTGGATGTTGGCTTCTTACCATGAAAGTGATAACTATGTGAATTAACTAGATTTAGCCATTTCATAATGTATATATATTTCAAAACATGCTGTACATAATACACAATTTTATCTGTCAATTTAAAAATGCAATAACAAGTTAGTACTGATTTTACAAATATAAGTTGCTTGTAATATGAATTCGAAATTTAATATTGGCTTCAAATTCATGTATAATTCCAACTTCTCAGTGCAGTTACGAAATATACAAACAAGTTAGATTATATTTAATATACTTGCATAAAATACTCAACAAATAGGCTGAGATTTCAAAAACGTTAGAGGTTTAGAGATGACAATAGCTCTAATGCAAGCACAGAGAGTTGAATCAGTGTTTGTTACACTTGTAATAGAATTCTCTATCGAAAAGTTTCTAAAAATAAGGAAAATACATTAAGCTTAGAGACCAAAAGAAGATGATTTGTAACTCATAACATTTGCGTATTGCCCTACATGCTGACTGTAGTTGACTGGTACAAGAGGAACACCAGATGCAAATACAGCCAGTCACAGGATCTTGACTCTCAGGCCTCAGCCGATTGTTTCCAGAGTAGAAATGTGACCCAAATCTGACAAATCTAAGTATAACTCTGGGATTTTTTCACTCTGATGGTAGAGTTCTAGTTACAGATCTTTGAAGACTGTCTCTCTCAGATGCCATATGGCAAAAACCTACCATAAGAAGAGATGACAGAGTCTTGGCAGAGTTCTAGACATTTACACAGTTTTAGTTTTTAATCTTTTCTTCAGTAATATAGGAGACTTTCAATAAAACAACAATTTCGCCTGTGCTCATTTGAATTAGATTTTCATGATTTATAGAGATACAATTCCTGAATTATGCAAAAATGCCAACACCAAAGGAGCCGTCTCTTATGGTGTCAGCAATAGTTTTATTAATGTCATCTCTGATATTTATTTAAATGTTTTTGATTTGCTTTATTGTCCGAAAAAGACTCAGGGGCAAAAATTTATGCTTCTCCTTTTACTTTAAAGATGAAAACATTATTCTTTTTTCTTAGGTACATTACCTAAGAATGAATAACTTAGTTTCAGGGCACTGTGTACTGATTATGCTGAGTACTCTATATTCAGAATACACAGCTCGGCTTCCCGAAGTTAACCAGAGCGAATATTAGTGTATTTTATCTCTTGATTATTGTGTTTAATAAAATTCATTAAATGGAAAAGAAAAACAAAGATAATAGTAAATAAAATACATTAAAAACATATTAAGGGATGAAAATAAAGGCATTTTGCTAGACTTGTAACATTTATCAATAGCTTCCTAAACTAAGGCACACATATGTATCACCACCACCAACGCTACCACATTTAAGTACTATGGTTTTTTAAAGAGCACATTTCACTTTTACATTGAAGCAAAATGTTATTCTAGACATATAATCATGACCCTGAGTTTGGGGACATCACAAAAGGTTGATTAAAAAAAAATTTGTTTTGCCAATTTAATTTAAAGGTGAGTATGAGTTTTAAAATGAGAAAAAAGAAAAGAAGAATGCAGTGGACAAGTGAGGAATAAAAGACATATTTTAAATGGTTTCTAGTTTTCTTTTGTCTCCACCCAGATTGATGCTAAGTGAAAAAACAGACAGTAACAATTTATATGGGAGCATGATTTGTATGCTATTCAGGCAACCCTGTACTTCTTATTCCTCCCCGTGAGACAAAATATATTTCCTCCTGCCTTTATCATCATATTGTCTGATTTTTAATAAAAAGCCTCTTGCCCTTCAACTGTTAACAAAGGAGTCTTACACCTACATTTAATCCAGATGTTCTTTGTACAAATTACATATTTTCACCAGGGATGACATGTAAAGTAATACTAACAGCTAAAGTGAAGCCTCTCCCAAAACATACATAAAGACAGATGTGTAGGCATCCTTGAAGATGGCTGAGATGATATGATGACCCCTACCTCCTTGTGTCATGTCCTTGTGTAATCCTATATCCCTGAGTGGGGATTTAATGACCCTTCTCTGCTGAACACTATGTGGCAGGGGTGACAGTTTACTTCTGAGGTTAACTTACAAAAAGACTGCAGCTTCCACCTACGTGCCTTCGCTTGCTCTCTGGTTACTTGCTCTGAGGGAAACCAGCTGCCATGTCGTGAGCTTCCCTATGGAGAGGCCCATGTGGCGGGTATCTGGCCCAAAGCCAGAGAGTACCTGAGGCCTGCCAATAGCCACACATGGGTGAGCTTGGCAGCTAATGCTCTCCCACTAGAGCCCTGAGCTGATTTAATTGCAGTCTTGTAAGAGGCCCTGAGTTAGAAGCACTTAAGACTCTGGATGTCTGATCTACAGAAACTGTAAGATAATAAGTGGTTGGTGTTTTCAAGTGCTGAGCTTTGATTATGTAGTAATAGATAACTAATAGAAAAAGCAGTAAATTTGTCCTCTGACTATAAAGCGTTATGATCAACATAAATTTTCAGTGCTGAAAAATGCAAATCCATCTCAGTAGGCTGAATAATTGCTAGAATAAAAGGAATCAATCTAACAAATGTGTATCACTATCTCTACATCTCTACATACGTATCTACACCTATATGTATATAATATCTCTGATGGGGATGGTTAGCCATGGAAAAATACTATCCTTGCTGTGGAATAAAGAAATCAACCTATTGTATCCTGGTTCCAGAAAATGTCAACTTTATCTAATTAACTGCCTTAGTTGTGAGTCTGAACTTATCGAGCGAAGTGCTAATTTTTATGTATTTTATGAGCCATTCATACGGGCTGACATTCTTGACTTTGCCATTGCTATTACCTAAAATATACCAATGTATTTCATTATGATTGATAAATGAAATTTTCACTTTACTTTCTATATAGTTCTGTTATTAGCACTAAAACTAATACATGTACACTAGTATCCTGGCCCATGTGACAACGGTATTTCTCATCCTGCTGACAATAATCAAGTTTCTCAGCCAGATATTCCATCACAGTAAGTTTACCAAGTTAATAAATGCCACTTTCTGAAATCTCATAGGTAACAGCAGCCTGCTAGTCTTCTCTCCAGATGGATGCTTTTCCTTTCAGTGTGTCTCTTTCAATTAAACATGTACACACTTGGCCAGGTGCAGAGGCTTACACCTGTAATCCCAGCACTTTGGGAGGCTGAGGTGGGTGGATCACCTGAGGTCAGGAGTTCGAGATCAGCCTGGCCAACATGATGAAACCCCCTCTCTACTAAAAATACAAAAAATCAGCTGGGCGTGGGGGTGGGCGCCTGTATTCCCAGCTACTCAAGAGGCTGAGGCAGGAGAATTGCTTGAACCTGGGAGGCGGAGGTTGCAGTGAGCCGAGATTCAGCCACTGCACTCCAGCTGGGCGACAAGAGTGAAACTCCATCTCCAAAAACACAAAAACAAAACAAAAGAAAGAAACAAAAATACATGTACACACTTTTCTCACCAAAAAAAGAAAATAACCTCAGATTCTCATTATAGTGGTAGGCTAATAATAGTTTAGAGCTCTACTGAGGTAATTTACTACCAGAAAATTCATCTATTTTAAGCATACAATTCAATTTTAGTACCATTATATGGTTGTGCAATAATTATCACAATACAATTTTAAAATTCTTTCATAACTCCCCAAATTGTGCCCATTTACAGCCATTGTGCATTGTGTCCATTTACAGCCTTTCCTCACTCTTACTCCAAGCACAGATCTGCTTTCTGTCTCTATAGCTTTGTCTTTTCTAAAACTTCAATATCAGTAGAATAATGTACTATTTAGTCTTTTGTGTCTAGCATCCTCTGTTTGGCATAATACTTTTGAGATCATTCATGTTGTCGCATGTGTCAGTGGTTCATTTCAGTTACTGCTGGGTAGTAGTCCATCATATGGATACACCACATTTATTCATCCATTCACAGGATGATGGCCATGTAGGTTTATTCCATTGACCTGTAAGATGCTGTGTGGACATGTGTTTTCATTTCTCTTGCCTAGATACTAGAAATGTAATTGCTGGATAGAATGTTAAACATAAACACACACACACACACACACACACACACACACACACACACACATTTTCTAAAGTGGCTACTAGATTCAATTCACTATTCCCAATACTTCATGAGGGTCCTAGTTTCCCCACATGCTCACCTATACTTGGTATTCAATTTCAGCTATTTTCATGGGTTTGTAGTTGTAACTCACTGTGAATTTAATATGTATATTTCCTAATGCCTAATGATGTTGAGTACACTTTATGTGTTTGTTTGCTATTTGTATATTTTTGTTAGGCCTATTCAAATATTTTTCCCATTTTTAAATTGTGTTGTCATTTTGTATTTTAGTGGCAATAGCTCTTCACTTTTTTTTTTTTTTTTTTTTTAGTGTCTGTTATCAGATACACATTTTGAAAATGTTTCATTTCACTCTTTAGCTTGTTTTGATTTTCTTGGTGGTATCTTGTAAAGAGCAAATATTATGTTTACACTTTCTTGTTCTTAAAAAATATTTTGGTAATTCGCAGATTACAAATATTCTCTATGTTTTGAGAATTTCATACTTTTAGTTTCTGAATTCATGTCTTTTAGATGTTATGGTACATGGGATTCCATTTGACTCCTTTGACTTCGAATGATTTATGCTGACACTGGAATATCCCATGAGATCCCTTGATCTACCACTAAGTTAATGTATTCACTATAATTTGTTAAACTCAGGACAAATTAATTTTAAAATTTTAACATTTACTTATTTTTTAACATTACTTACCTATTGGCAAATTTTAAGAAATGTGTAAGAAATTTATTTCACTTCCCCATTTTTAATACTAAAAAGTAGGAATAAAAAGTGTGGAACAAAACATGCAGTATAAATATTATAGTGTCTCAGTGTCATCCTTAGGACAGTACAATGTGTAATGTTTTACAGAAAGATATGTGAAAATTACACACACACACATACACACACATACACACACTAATTTCGTATCACTGGTTAATCGAAACCTCAAGCCGAAAGTTTCCTCATGTTGCACTCCTTTGAACATAAGAATCTCCTTACAGCTCTTATGTCAGTATTCTCCCATTTTTTCTCTGAATAATTACTTTGAAGATCTTTGTTTTCAAATACATCTTAAATTCTGTTCTAATCTATGTTTGCCTTTGTCTTGTGTGTGTTATCAAAAACCTTTCAAAGAGCACCTTTGGAGCTTGTATCTTATAATGAGTTCCACCATCACCACATCCATTGACCATTATTTGTGCTCCTTCTTCCTTCCCACAGAGTGACTAGTTTTTTACTTTCCTGTCATTGATCACAACGCGTATCTTAGAGGTGGTCCTCATATGTGCAGGTGTAAAAGACAATTTGCTCTTTGGATTTGTTAAGAATCCAAAGATTTAATCCCTTGCTGGTGAGCACTAATGATTTAATCCCTTGCTGGTGAGCACTCAGTCCTACCTTCACGCAGTACTGCTCACATGATGTCAACATTCTGCCTGTGGCTTTTGTCCATAGCAGTATTATTATGAACAATAAGGAGATGTCTATTATAATTGAGGCATTCCAACAGTAAAATTATACAATCAAAAACTAGTTTCTTTACCCTAATTTACTCTTTAAAATTTTGGAAATGTTAAAGATAAACATTTCTACTATAATTTAAAAATATTAATAATCGAATAACGAGTTTCAATTAAACTTCTATATTATTAGTTTTAAATACATTTTCTAATAATATATTTGGATTTTTTTCCTATGATCCACAATATTAGAACCTATTTCTCCTAGCAAATATTTATAAAAACAGAAAAAAAATTAACCATACAGTATTATATCACACTCAGAGTTGATGATCTTTCTTAAAAATTATAATTAGATTTTCTACACATTATATACATTACTGAAGCCATTTTGATATTACTCAGCCATTGCAAATCAGTCTGAACGATTAATTAAACTTAATGGGCAGTGTTTTCCTGTCATTGACAGCATGTGGTTTATAATTCCTAAATAACTTAAAGTAGATAATGGAATTGAAACTGAAAGAACGGAGAGCCAAAACAAAGCAGGTTTAAATTAGACAACAAAGAATATATTTCACAATATACAATCATTAATTATAAAGTAAAAATGCTACCTCTGATTCATAATCTGTATTCATAATAGGAGACATGCGTCCCACATTTGTCAATCACTCCCACTAAGACTTCTGTTGAATAATGCAATTGCTTACTAAAGCATTCAGTGTGCCATGGCACTAGCGGCCACCAGTCCATAAATTTCCAATTAATTAGTTTGTAATTTAACCTATACTCATCAGTATAATTCTAGTATCACTATGCAGTTGAATCATTCTTTCCCATATTAATTGTATAATTTCAATAGAGTAAAATAAGAGGTATTGCTCTTGAAAGACCTAAAATATTTAGAAAAATAATAAATTACAAGCTCATTACCTGAAAAGAAGCAACACTAGAAGTTTATTACATCCATAAATGTAATGTGATTTCACCATTTATGCTCAGTACTTACTACTCAGTACTCTTTTATCTTCTAGATCTATTGTATTTAGTAGCGGGCAAGTTATAGTGACTTTTAAAGATACCCTTAATTTGACTGCATATGCTACTAGATTATCGCATAACATTCAAGCTTTTTAAAATTCTCTTTCTCATATATGATATGCTTCCCTTGCCTTATGGGAACTTACATTCCAAATAATAAACATTAATTAAATATGAGATACCAAAAGACCTATTCAGTTTT
Source organism: Mandrillus leucophaeus (assembly GCF_000951045.1). Lineage (NCBI taxonomy): Eukaryota > Metazoa > Chordata > Mammalia > Primates > Cercopithecidae > Mandrillus > Mandrillus leucophaeus. Next base: position 1,338,412 of record NW_012105298.1, read on the forward strand.
CTTCCTTACTTGAGAAGGCTACAGCACATGGCAGCTATTACATCTTTGTTATGCAAATTGCTTGAATGGACTGGATAAAACCATCACCCTCAGTAGAAAGGAGTAACCCTAAAATGACCTCTGTCTCCACTTGTACCTCCAATTAATATAGAAAATGGTAGCTATACTTTAATGTAGTTTAGCATTTCTTAACTAATTTGTAAAAGAGGTATTTCTGTGTTTTGGTGAAACGAGTACCAAAAGAAAAAAAAGTTCCAAGCAATACAAAAAACTACACAACAATGCACCTATTATCACCTTCTTATTAATAATACTATTTATTATGTGCTTTGCTTTGATTTGACTTTAGACTAAGTCTACCCTAATTATTTCCTGGAAACACTAGAATTGAACCTCCATATTACATATTAAATTGCTGATGAGTTTTAAAAGTGAAGTCTCTCATGGAGGTGATTTTTAGCATGCAGGTATGACTGAAAAGGGCAGAAGTCAGCTAGTGGCCCTCTAAGTGGCCCTTATAAATACATGAAATGTTGTCACTGGTTTATGACTGCAACTGTTTCAAGAACCTCTCATCAATACCTAACTTATTGAGAGTTTTTAGTA
>NW_012105298.1:1341402-1344380 GCF_000951045.1 Mandrillus leucophaeus
TAGAACTAGAAATACTATTTGACCCAGCCATCCCATTACTGGGTATATACCCAAAGGATTATAAATCATGCTGCTATAAAGACACATGCACACATATGTTTACTGCAGCACTATTCACAATAGCAAAGAGTTGGAACCAACTCAAATATTCATCAATGATAGACTGGATTAAGAAATTGTGGCACATATACACCGTGGAATACTATGCAGCCATAAAAAAAAGGATGAGTTTGTGTCCTTTGTAGGGACATGGATGAAGCTGGAAACCATCATTCTGAGCAAACGATTCCAAGGACAGAAAACCAAACACCGCACGTTCTCACTCATAGGTGGGAATTGAACAATGAGAACACTTGGACACAGGAAGGGGAACATACACACCAGGGCCTGTCGTGGGGTGGGGGGGAGGGAGGAGGGATAGCATTAGGACATATACCTAATGTAAACAATGAGTTAATGGGTGCAGCACACCAACATGGCACATGTATACATATGTAACAAACCTGCACGTTGTGCTCACGTACCCTAGAACTTAAAAGTATAATTTTAAAAAAAACCTCTTACTGTGTCTGACTGCCTCTTTGAGTCTCAACCTTGTGAAGCCATTTGCTAAAAAAGATGTAACCTATTTCTGATAGCTTCATGTCGTATAGGATTAGCTCTACAGCTCACAGCCATCACAAATTGTTTATGTTATTCTCAGGGATCTTCAAAGTATTTTTCCTCTATTCTTCATGTGAAACTATATTGTTTATTATCTATTTTTTAATGACCTGAACAAATGGAGCAAGTTTAACATTGATTAACACTGATAGTCATGTTAGCATGCATTCGGTAAAAAAAAAAAAAAAAAACGGTAAGATAGCCTAGACTGCCTGATACTGAATCTAGTATAGTCAATGTTCTTGGAATTCTCTCTACTTTCATTTCAGTTGCAGTGATAGGGTGTATGTAAACATGTAAACTCTGTTTTTTTGTTTTGTTCTGTTTTGTTTTTTTGAGACAGAGTCTCGCTCTGTCGCCCAGGCTGGAGTGCAGTGGCTGTCTCTTATACACATCTAGATGTGTATAAGAGACAGGTTTATATGCTGTATTACGTTTATTGATTTGCATATGTTGAACCAGTCTTGTATCTCAGGGATGAAGCCCACTTGATCATGGTGGATAAGCTTTTTGATGTGTTGCTGAATCCGGTTTGCCAGTATTTTATTGAGGATTTTTGCATCGATGTTCATCAGCGATATAGGTCTACAATTCTCTTTTTTTTGTTGTGTCTCTTCCAGGCTTTGGTATCAGGATGATTCTGGCCTCATAAAATGAGTTAGGGAGGATTCCCTCTTTTTCTATTGATTGGAATAGTTTCAGAAGGAATGGTGCCATCTCCTCCTTGTACCTCTGGTAGAATTCGGCTGTGAATCCATCTGGTCCTGGACTTTTTTTTTGGTTGGTAGGCTATTAATTATGGCCTCAATTTCAGAGCCTGTTACTGGTCTATTCAGGGATTCAACTTCTTCCTGGTTTAGTCTTGGGAGGGTGAATGTGTCCAGGACTTTATCCATTTCTTCCAGATTTTGTAGTTTATTTGCATAGAGGTGTTTATAATATTCTCTGATGGTAGTTTGTATTTCTTTGGGAACGGGGGTGATACCCCTTTTATCAATTTTTATTGCATCTCTTTGATTCTTCTCTCTTCTTCTTGATTAACCTTGCTAGCATTCTATCCATTTTGTTGGGACATATCTCAAAATAATAAGAGCTATTTATGACAAATCCACAGCCAATATCATACTGAACGGGCAAAAACTGGAAGCATTCCCTTTGAAAACTGGCACAAGACAGGGATGCCGTCTCTTACTACTCCTATTCAACATGGTGTTGGAAATTCTGGCCAGGGCAATCAGGCAGGAGAAAGAAATAAAGGGCATTCAGTTAGGAAAAGAGGAAATCAAATTGTCCCTGTTTGCAGATAACATGATTGTATATTCAGAAAATCCCGTCGTCTCAGCCCACAATCTCCTTAAGCTGATAAGCAACTTCAGCAAAGTCTCAGGATACAAAATCAATGTGCAAAAATCACAAGCATTCTTATACACCAGTAACAGACAGAGAGCCAAACCGTGAGTGAATTCCCATTCACAATTGCTTTGAAGAGAATAAAATACCTAGGAATTCAACTTACAAGGGATGTGAATGACCTCTTCAAGGAGAACTACAAACTACTGCTCAACGAAATAAAAGAGGACACAAACAAATGAAGAACATTCCATGCTCCATGGATAGGAAGAATCAATATTGTGAAAATGGCGCTACTGTCCAAGGTAATTTATAGATTCAATGCCATCCCCATCAAGTTACTAATGACTTTCTTCACAGAATTGGAAAAAACTACTTTAAAGTTCATATGGAACCAAAAAAGAGCTCCCATTGCCAAGACAATTCTAAGCAAAAGGAACAAAGCTGGAGGCATCATGCTACCTGACTTCAAACTACACTACAAGGCTACAGTAACCAAAATAGCATGGTACTGGTACCAAAACAGAGATAGAGACCAATGGAACAGAACAGAGTCCTCAGAAATAATACCACACATCTACAGCCATCTGATCTTTGAAAATCCTGAAAAAACAAGAAATGGGGAAAGGATTCCCTATTTAATAAATTGTGCTGGGAAAACTGGCTAGCCAAATGTGGAAAGCTGAAACTGTATCTCTTCCTTACACCTTATACAAAAATTAATTCAAGATGGATTAGAGACTTAAACGTTAGAACTAAAACAATAAAAACCCTAGAAGAAAACCTAGGCAATACCATTAGGATATAGGCATGTGCAAGGACTTCATGTCTAAAACACCAAAAGCAATGGCAAAAAAAGCCAAAATTGACAAATGGGATCTAATTAAACTAACGAGCACAGCAAAAGAAACTACCATCAGAGTGAACAGGCAACCTACAGAATGGGAGAAAAGTTTTGCAATCTA
>NW_012105298.1:1346772-1370331 GCF_000951045.1 Mandrillus leucophaeus
TTTTTTTTTTTTTTTTTGGCTGTATTTCTCTGGGTCTGCTGAAAGGGGGTGGCTTTCTTGGTAGCAGGTAGTTTTAAATGGTATTCCAGGCAGGGGAAAAAGAACTTAACATAGGCAAGACATGGCATAACACAGGCAGAAGAGTGCTTGACTTGAGGTAAATAGTCAGTAAACATTATTTGAGTGATAGTTCTGTGTGCACTTTTATGAATACAGCAAAAAATAAGGATAAGGTGCCACCATCAAAGAACTTATAATTTGGTTAAGGAAATGTAACAAAAGGAGATAATAATTAAAACACAATATACGATTTAAATAAGAATGAAAGATCATGAATAAGTTTCATCAGCCAATTCACGATTACATTCATCAATGCATGCTTCAGGTATTAGAGGCTTCTGGATTTTACAATAGGGATCAAAATATTTAATATTTGAACTGGATATTTCGAGGGATTCTCAGGAAAATAAAGGCATCCTAAAACTCATGGATCACTACGAAATATTTTTTCTTTCTTATTTGAAAGAAGAAAAGAATAGATTATGGTCATTTTCCTTTAGCAAGACTGCCAAGCAAGATCTCTCTGCCCTTTCCTGTTAAGATTCCTGCAGTTCTGCTCTGAGAGTGAATAATGAGCACATCTGTTGCTTAAGGCCTCCTGTTTATACTCTCTCTCAGTATAAGTCCTTGAATACTCATCAGGGAGATAGGAATCCCTTTGTTTCTCACATCAATTTAAAGGATTGGCATTTACCTACTGAGGTTATAATTTGATTTCACCAGAATTCTCAATCTCTGTCTAGGAAACAATGAAAAACAAAGGGTCAAAATGCTCCTTGCCAGAGGGCTAGCCTGATCTATCTGACCCAGCTGAGAAGTCTAGGATAGTTTGATATTTGCAGATTCCTGCCTTCAGGACTAAAGAGGAAAATGATTTTGGAAAAATCAGAATACTATCTGAGATTACATTTGATAGGGAAGAAAGGAACATGATTTCATTGGTCTCATTCTCTTGGAGCTCTGAAGTTTCCTTTTCATTGTTTTTAAAAGAATAGAGCATAATCTTGCAGGGGCAAAGCATTTGCTAATCTGAAAGACACTAAACAAAAGAGAACTAGGGTTTGAATTAGCAAAGTATGCCAGTGAGTAAATACGTTGAAGGTGAGAGGAATGAGACAGGCAAAAATATCACACTGGCAAAAAACCAAGAGGTATATCTGGGGAATTCTGAAGGAGTCAAGTTGGCTAGGTAAGATGATTTCTGTAGAAATATGAGATATGAGGAATAATAAATGTAAGTTGAAATCAGGCTGCAGAGTACCTTGAAAGCTACACTACAGAGGCTATTAACATCAAGGAACCATTTAAAGTTTTTGACTTGGGAAGCAACAAGATCAAAAGGAGTATAAAAAAATTTATTTAAAAGGAGGCTCAAGTACTTGGCAAGTCTAGATGTGATGAGGCCAGGATTAGGACTGTGGTACAGGAAAGGAAAGAAAGGGATGAATGTGAGAACTGGAACGACTCAAAGACTGCAATATCTCATCTTGTTAAAAAAATTATATGTTTGCATATAGAAGGTGGTGAACGACAGATTCAGGAACGATTAGGTAAAGAATGGTACCTATCAAACCAATCACAGAGTTACCATTGGCTGTCTGAACCATCACTGTGATGGAGTATATGCTGCTATTGCAAATTAACTACAACTTTAGTGTTTTAAACAATCCAAGTTTTTTTTTATTTTACAGTTCTGCATATCACAGTCTGACATTGGTTTCATCAGGCTAAAATCAGTTTCACATGGCTGTGTTCCTTTCGGGTGGCTCTAGAGGATGACCCACTTCCTTGCCCATTAGGTTATTGGTAGGATTCACTTTCATCTGGGTGTAGCACTGAGGTCCCTGTCTCCTTCCTGGCTGTCAGCTGAGGGCCTGTCCCAGCTTTTAGATGCCACCCACCATTCCTTGCCTCACGGCCCTTTCCTCCATCTCCAAAGCCAGTAATGGCAGGTTGGGTATCTCTCACAGTTTGAATTTTTCTTCCCTCTGCCATGGTATCTCTTTCTGGTCACAACTGGAAAGATTATCTACATTTAAGGACTCATGTGATTCATCTGAGCCCACCTGGATAGTCAAGGATAATTTACCCATCTCAACGTCCATATCCTTAATGAGATCCTCAAATTACCTTTTGTGTGTAAGGTGGCATTCACAGGTCCTAAGGATTAGCATACAGACAACTTTAGGGGGCTGTTAATATGTGCACACCAACAAGGACTACGAAAAAGATTATCTTTCTCTAGAAAAAGAAAAGACGCAGCTTAGGGCAGGCTTTACAAGCACATCTAGCTCATGACAGCACTTTTAAGTTCCCCCTAATCTAGAACACAGCAGACTAGTCATTAGCATTCAGATCTAGTCCGACTGCCTTTAATACTTTTTCCAACAACTTGAGATCATACTAGCTCCTTCGTTCTCTAACTACATGTTAAATTTTAGACATTACCACAGTTTTCCCACATCATGTAAATCAATTCATTCAATAATCCATTCATTCAACAATACTGAGGTTTTGTTACAGAAACTACTGCAGATATGAGAGTTATAAATATAAACATCATTGTTGATTTCAAGAGCTCACCTATTTTGTGAGTTTTTATTTTATCTCCTCAATTAAAATGTTAAGTTTCTTAAAGAGAGAATACACTTTTCAGCAGAATACTAAACCAAGGTACAATTATATGACTGACCAATTACTAAGAATTAAAAAAATCTAATTCAACTAAAGAGCTTCTGCACAGCAAAAGAAACTATCATCATAGCGAACAGACACCTAACAGAGTAGGAGAAAATCTCTGCAATCTATTTATCTAACAAAGGCCTAATGTCCAGAATCTACAGGGAACTCAAACAAATTTACAAAAAAAAAAAAAAAAAAAACATTAAAAAGTGGGCAAAGGACATGAACAATCACATCTCAAATGACATTCACGTAACCACGAAACATATGAAAAAAGCTCAACATCACTGATCAATAGAGAAATACAAATAGAAACCACAATGAGATACCATCTCACACCAGTCAGAATGGCCATTATTAAAAAGTCAAGAAACAACAGATGCTGGTGAGATGGTGGAGAAATAGGAATGCTTTTACACTGTTAGTGGGAATGTAAATTAGTTCAACCATTGTGCAAGATAATGTGGCAATTCTTCAAGGACCTAGCACCAGAAATATTATCTGACCCAGCAATTCCATTTTTGGATATATACCCAAAGGAATAGAAATCATTCTATTACAAAGATACATGCACATGCATATTCATTGCAGCACTATTGACAATAGCAAGGACGAGGAATCAACCCAAATGCCCATCAATGATAGACTGGATTAAGAAAATGTGGTACACATATTCCATGGAATACTATGCAACCATAAAAAAGAATGAGATCATGTCCTTTGCAGGGACATGAATGACGCTGGAAACCATTACCCTCCACAAACTAATGCAGGAATAGAAAACCAAACACTGCATATTCTCACTCATAAGTGGGAGATGAACAATGGGATCACATGGACACAGGGAGAGGAACAACGCACACTGAGGCCTGTCATGTCAGGGTGAGGTGGGGGGAGGATAGAGTATTAGGAGAAATAGCTAATAGACACTGGGCTTAATAGCTGAGGTGATGGGTTGATAGGTACAGCAAATCATTATGGCACACCATAACCTACGTAACAAACCTGTACATCCTGCACATGTATCCCAGCATTAAAAATAAAAATAAAAAATAATCAGTCTTCAATACTAACCTAATAGATTAACCTTTGATTAACAACTACAGATTTTTAAACACAATAATTATTTAAATTGCATTCAGAATGAGCGAATTCACATTTTTACTACATAGATTTTTTATATATTATACTTCACCTCATTTTGAAAGTAACTTGTCATGTCACAACATACAAGTAATAGAAACCTGCTATTTTTAATACTGTAACACTTCCTGTTGTGTAAGTCAATACATTAACTCTTACACATGGAAAGTTTTCTGTCAAAATACTTCAAGTATGACAGACAACTGTCCTACAGTTATGAATAATAAACTGAGAAATTCGAGGTAAATCAATACATGAGTACCAGGCATTTTAGTATTAAAGAAAACATTTAATACAGGAGGCGAATATTTACTTTGAACTTTGAAGACGAAACTTTCACACTTTTCCCAATTAATAATAGCTAATCTTTATTTTATTTGCATATATTCATATAAGTGGAATTTTGTTACATTGATATATTGCATTTTGGAGAAGTCAGGATAGAATATTTTAAAATAGTCTGTGGCTCATCAAATTACAACTAGAGACACTTGACTTAGTTCAGTAATGAAATTTAATCTTGTTATTAAAAAAATTAGAGTCACTTCTCAACAGGTACCTTTCCAAATGATTTGACCATTACCCTTAGCTAGAGGCATATTTTACAGTGACCAACCACATATAAATGTATAAAACTGAAACAAAATCTTCATGAAATAAAATCTACTCTTCACTGCACACCTATGTATTCTACTATTCTTCATTCTGATCTATTTTAGTCAATTTGATGCCTTTTGTTAATGCCAAGTTTAACCAACAAAGTTGATTTCATGGCCCATTAATAGATCACCAACAGGTTGGACAACTCTAGTTGCAGAATATTCTATATAATTCACCTAAGAATGTAAAAACATTATTATTTCTATTTATCAAAAGTCTATAAAAGTAATTCAGGCCAGTTATTTTACAGAACAGGATAGGACAATTCATTAAATTATATGTAAGTGTATTATCATTCATTATAAAAACATTTATTAAAAACAATAAATTCTAGTTTTATTCACTTTTTATTTACAGAAATGCTCAAGAAACAGAATGTAATTTTATTCAATAATTATCATTTGGTGTCTCCAGAAAAAGAAACTATAAACATTTTGATAACACATTGAAAGACTGTCTGTTTTCAGTTTAGGTTTGTAAATAGTCTTTGCACATAAGTAAACTTGAAATGTTATTTTGAGTCTCCATTGTGAATCAGAACAAACACTCTTATGCCTATAAAAGCCATGATTTTTTAAAAAAAGTGCACCATATTTTTCCACTCGTGAAATAACGCAGTTGCCAGAATGAAATGTTAAATCAGAGGTCTAGGCTTTAAACACTAAAATTAATAACATCTACAAACAGAAAACATATAAAAAATCTCTGTTCTGGAACCATGACTCCACATTCACTGGTGTCATACAAATTCCTATCAACAGAACAGAGCTGAATTTATTGCCATGAGAATATTCTGAGTATGGTAGTGATGTAGTAGAAGAACATTTTTAAATAACTTGGAGTTTAATAAGTGATGACACAAAATTTTCTCTGTCAAGTGTCTTTATTATGTGAAGTCTAAACTGCAAGGCAATTGAGAAATAGTGCATTTTATTTTTTTGATTATAAAAATCTGAATTCATGTGATGAACTTCAAAAATGCAGCTTAAAGTTTTTAAGATATACATCTTAAAAACACCAAGATTGCTATTCTAATTCCATATCACAAATAAAGTAATAAAACATATTTTAAAAATTTGCGCACACATTGATTGCCTAGAAAATGAATAAATTCAGGTAAAATTAATAAAAGCAAGCCCAGATGATTTGGACTAATATTGCAGAGCCGTATATTCAGATTTCAAAATAGTATTCTACAGAAAAAAAAAAAAAACTGAACATTTGTTAAATATTTACATCAGTCCATTCTCATGCTGCTATAAAGAACTGCCTGAGACTGGGTAAGGAAAGAGGTTTGATAGACTCACAGTTTCGCAGGACTGGGGAGGCCTCAGGAAACATACAGTCATGGCAGAAGGGGAAGCAAACGTGTCCTTCTTCATATGGTGGATGCAAGGAGAAGTGCAGCGCAAAAGGGAGAAGCGCCTTATAAAACCATCAGCTATCCTGGGAACTTACTCACTATAAGGAGGGGAGGATGGGAGAAACCGCCCTCATGATTCAATTATCTCCACCTGGTCCCTTCCACTGCACGTGGGGATTATGGGAACTACAATTAAAGATGAGACTCGTGCGACGACACAGGCAAACTCTATCAACATTGATAAGAAGTGGTAAAAACAGACACAATTCATGATTTTGCTGATATAATTTATAACTAAATCAGATATTTTTAAAGGAATCATAAAATTGATTAAAAATTAATTCTACCTGAATAAAACAGGAATTAATGAAAAACTAAATTATCAAAAAACTGTAAATAACCTATTGTAGTTACACAAAGTCAGTGGGACAAAGCATATTTAAACATAATTAAGTATCTTAAGGCAGCAGAAACAGTTAAACAATAAATATATAGATCACAGAAATTCAAGATCCCAAAACTGTCATCTGCTAGTTTTCAGAAAATGTTTATCACACTGCAAAATTACAAAAATTGCTACCTAAATGGTAAAGCATAACTGTAACAAAAGAATTAATCATAGATTGGTTTACTCCAAGAAATTTGGTATTGTTAGGGTTTTTAATTAACATATAGAGAAACACCATTCATATGATTTTTAGGTAACTAGCTCTATGATCTTGAAAAATTAGCAATGCATTTCCAGAACTCACATCTTTCTCTCTGAATGTTACTGTTTTCCTGGTTGGTCATGGTAATAGCCAAATGCAACTATGGTCACCAGCAGTGGCCACCATCAATTCTCCTTAACCCTTTCATGTATATTGCTCCTGTCTTTAAAAGACAATTTCTCCTCCTCTTTAATCTGAGCTGGGCTAGTGACTTGACTTGCTGTGATTAAGAGAATGTGACTAAAGTGACATTCTTGTACTTCAGAGTCTGGGCCTTAATCAGATTGGCAGCTTCCACGTTCTCTCTCTGAGAACTTGGCACAAAGTAGCTGTCGGAGCAGGCCACATAGAGGAGAACAAAGGGGCTTCAGCTGACACCCCAGCTCGACCACCAGCTGACTGTAGCTGCATGAGTGATCACACCTGAGACCACTCTAAGTGGTCTCGTTCCTGGGACAGGAACAATAAATACACATCATCATGAGAAAAAATAAGTGCCAGTTTGCTAAGCCACTAAATTCTAAGGCAGTTTCTATTTTTTTTCTTCCAACTTTTATTTTAGGTTCTGGAGGCATATGTGCAAGTTTGTTTCATGGATAAACTGCATGTTTCTGGGGCTAATGTTGTTTCTTTTACAGAAAAAAGTATCAGAAATAATCAGTTAACTTTTTTCACATGGTCTTAACTCTTCTTCAGGAAATATGTAAATTGTAACTGCAATCTTTCTTGTGTAGCTGCCAGACCAGACCCAGATAGACCATAATCAAATAAAACACACAGTCAGTTTTTAATGTAAGCCAAAATGACTCTTCTGTATCTTTAGCCTTTCCAGGGAATACAGTGAACTCAGAAATCCCTGCTAAATCTGATGAGTAAATTGCAACAGCCTGGTCTCCGTTCTTGGGGATCTAGAAAGGGAACCCAGTGTGTATATTCACATGAGCTTCCATCACACAACTAGACTGCTGAAACACGCAGCATGTTATCACTGCTTTTTTTAGGCACTAAGTTTTATACACTTTTCTGTTTTTTTTCTGGCTGTTCAGAATCATCAATAAGTATGAAAATTAAAGGTGGGATAAAAAGATAATAAGTAGTTTGACCACAAAAACACAAGCCTGTATACAAGCATAATCAGGAAAAACATATTATTTAATGAATATCTGAATCACTATGTCCCCCAAAACGTGAAAATCTCATCATTTCACATAGTCCATCTAAAAAAATTATTGAACTGCCATGAGGAAGATTGTGTTCTGGTCTCACATTTAATGCTGAGTATCCCTGTTCAAGTCGCTTAACTTCTTTATGCCTCATTTTACTGAACAATTAGAATGATAATACCTGCCCCTACATACATCACAGGAAATTTGTTCAAATAAATGAGATAACATATATGAAAGTGCTTTTGAAGACTACCTAAGAGGGTAGTTAACGACACGAGAAAAATGTAAGGCATGGAATACAGAAGTTGGAGGGGAATTTAGAGGTCAGGCTATGCAACATTTCTTCTGCATTATCATTCACCTTGTGCTTGACCTACATTGTAAAGGCAGGTCATTTCATTTTCAGACAGCTCTAATTATTAGTAATGAGCTTAAATAATCTGTGTCCTTGTCACTTCTGCCCTCTAGCCCTATTTCTTTCCTCCAGAGAACGATGGAACATTTCTATTACACCCCCAGTTCAATTTGGTACAAAAGCATATTGTCAGAAATGAACGAAGACTTAGGCCACAGACATAAATAACATGTTAGTAAGATGAGGTCTGCATTCTCACATCCCTTGCAGTCTAGCGGAGACGGACACAAGTATCAATAAATTAACGTCTTTCGATGTGGTAAGTCCTCAAACAATAAAGATAGAACAGAAACACAAAGAGAACACAAAAGAGGGAGTGGTTCATACCTGGGAATATCGAGGAAGTCCTCACAGACAAGGTATCTCTAGAGCTGAGCTGTGAAAGACATCATGGGAATGAGTTTGTGGGAAAATGTTAAACAGTGACTTTGTGGGGAAAGGCAATACAGTAACAATCCTTGAATTCTATGCACCCAATATCACCTTGGTAAAAAATTATTAAACCATCTTTATATCATCTTTAAACAAATCATCTACTTTTGAATCATTAAAATTACTGTAATTTCTCTGACTGTATTACAATCTTTTTTTTTTTTTTTTTTGAGATGGGGTCTCGCTCTGTCGCCCAGACTGGAGTACAGTGGCCGGATCTCAGCTCACTGCAAGCTCCGCCTCCCGGGTTCATGCCATTCTCCTGCCTCAGCCTCCCGAGTAGCTGGGACTACAGGCGCCCGCCACCTCGCCCGGCTAGTTTTTTGTATTTTTTTTTAGTAGAGACGGGGTTTCACCGCGTTAGCCAGGATGGTCTCGATCTCCTGACCCCGTGATCCACCTGTCTCGGCCTCCCAAAGTGCTGGGATTACAGACTTGAGCCACCGCGCCCGGCCTGTATTACAATCTTAAGAATGAGAATCAGAAACAATATGCCAAGTCCCAGACATAAATTATAGAGAGAATGCCTTTTTTTAATACAATCAAATACTGCAACTTGTTTATTTGGGCAAGGAGAAGGAGTTGTAGAAGCCACCTGTGAGGAAAAGAAAAAGCAAATGAAAGAACACCTAGTTCATCTTCAACTAAGCACTTTAGAGTGTGGCTTCACTAGTCTTTCTGTAGGACTGTATTTACTGTTTCAACGTAAATGTAGAATTTAATATTTATTCCTATAAATTTTCACTTTGTTGACACTGATTGTAGTCAAATAAAATTTACTGAATTCTCATTTTGTTGTATAATATATTAATTATATCACTCATTTTTACAATATTTGAAATCCTGAGATACTCACCCACGTTATCTGTGCTCATCTAAATTACTGATGAGACAAACAGATAAAGGAAGAGGACCACAAGCAAATCCCACCACCACAATCCTCCACTTTATTGAAAACCTGATAAACAACACTACGTACATGTGGCTACCTCAGTCCTCAGGCTTCAGACACCAAATAAGCTGTTTCCAAGTTCAAGAACTGTATGTCTAGATATCCTCTAGAATTTTCATGTAGATACCCAACAAGAACTCTAAATTCAGTAGTCCAAAACTCCTTTTTTATTTCTATTTGTCCTTGAAATATTTTCCTGTTACTATCCCACTTGCTTAGAGGCAGTTTTATCCTAATAGTCTCATCTAGAAATGAGTTTTTTTTTTTTCCACAAAATAATTTGTTCTTTAAAGAGTAAATAAGTTTTAAATATCCACAAACTGATGTTTGTAGCAAACATTTTTGCCTATTTTAAATTTTTACTGGGAAAATCAAGCCAATGAAGCTTCAGGAATTGTACCTTTCCAGTTAGATAGCTTATGAACTCACACAGAGAAAAGATGCTTTGAGTATGACAAGTGCCTGTTGCCTAATGCCCTAGAGTTACTCCTAGCCTGCCAACAATTGGCCACGAATCAGGCATGATGTAATTTCTGACCTGGTTTTAGAAGGCATATGTTAATATCACCATGACGATGTTGATGAAAATTTGTAACACCAAAAGGTTTTCCTGCTATGAACCTTTAGCATTTTATGGCTGTGCCTGGTATTTTCCAGTCCCATTAAGTAATTAAGTGGGGCTTCATTTTGTCAGAGTGTCATTGCTCTAAGTATGACCCTTCAACTCCAGGCATAGCCTGTTGTAACTGGAACTTAAGTAGGCAAAAACAATGAAATCCTGCATAAATTTTCTTCTGTAATTATAAGATTCAATAATCTGTGACCTAATGCTCTATAAAGCAATTCATGCTGAAAGTAGGGCTCTACCAACCACCTGAACATTTTCTAATTGCATTTACTGACCAAATTATTTATGCAATCTTTTTCTCAGCAAGTTTCTTTATTAAGAAAAATTTTTGTTGTAAAAAAAATTACTTTTTAAAAAAAATCTCTAATTCCCCAAAGTTTATACTCACAATAAAAAACTAATAAATATAATAAATAATATAATACATATATTTATATTGGGGTTATATTGGTTTAATATGCTTATTAAGCATCTGCTATGGCCAGAAATTATCTCATTTAATCCTCAAAATAATAAAGCAGATAATATTAGCGAGACACAGAAGAACATAGGTAAAGTTATGGATTGGGGGACAGAAGCCCGACTCAATTCCTATGCTTGCATTCAGCTGTCTGGGTAAATTACTTAACCTCTTTCTACTTCAGTTTCCTAATTAAGAAAGTTAGCATGATCATTGCAGTACCATTCCCTAGAGTTGTCTGAGAATTAAATAAGTTAATTCATGTAAGGCCCTTAGAATAAGAAAAGTGAATTGAGACACAAAGAGGTTAACTCATTCGTTGAAAGTTACAAAGTCAATAAATAACACTGCCCTGATTCAGAGAAATTTCTGTTACCTAAGTCCAGTTCACTTTCTCTACCACCACTGCATGATGAGCCTACTATTTTAAGGATACAGCCAAGATAAGGACATCTAGTAGTGCCAAAATTACTGAAAAAGTTCTCAGGACAGGAAGCATGACCTTCAGAAATGGTTTTAAGTCTAGAATGTCTTTTAATGTAAATCACTCTCAGTTAATACATAGGAAGCCCCTTTCCTGCTATTTGATATAAGAACACAACTTGAATTAATGAAAATTGTTAAGTAGCAAAATACAGGTTTCTGCTAGAAAATTTAAAATGCTGTTCAGAAAGTAGAAATGTTATTCTTTGTGTAAGAACACATGTTAAGAGACAAACCTGAATATATTTTTGCATATACATAACTCTACTCTTGCCAGGAATATTTGAAGACTTTATATTAAGACTCAAAACTAGAACAGAAAATGTGGTACACAGAAACAGCTGACAGATGTTGGCAAACAAGCCAGCACATATAACCCTTCCCAACCTCAGAGATAATTATACCCTTCACCAGCAATCAGACATACCCTTTGCAGCTCTGGCCTTTGGTGGACCTGTAATTGTGCAAATTGTTTCTTTTACCATCACCCAGATTATTTCATGATATTCAGTCTATGCCTTTCAAAATATTTTTAAATGAAACCTTACTCATAATCATAATAATTTTGCTAAGTGGTATCCTTAGTTATGCTCCTGGTTATAAAAGGGAAAAATATCTTCTAATTTAGTCTACAGTGAAATTATATGGAATATCTCATTCATTCATCCATTTCCATATAATTGGTTTTGAAAAATTTAAATAAATTTTCTGGGGAAAACTCTATATAAGTGCATGTAAACATGGACATAGTCATTTCAGATGTGCACCTATAATTATGTCATTTATAATTTATTTTTGCACAAATATTTATTGTTTATTCTGCAGCAATGTTTAATGAATAGAAAGATAAACAGGGAAAAGTTTCTCCATGAAAAAGTTCAAGTGATTAAAAAAAATGTCAGACTCTTAAATTTGGATTTCAAATCTCTGCACCCACTGGTCCTGACTGAACTTTCTAGAAAAACTTGCACTAACTCCATCAATGATCTGAAGCACCAGTTAAAACAGGTTCTTTTGAATTTACAAATACATCCTGAACTTACCCAGTTCACATAGTTGTTCTAAGGGTTTGATGATGTTTTCCCAAATTCTGTCAATTTAAATTCAATATATCATTTAATATCATCTTAACTAATTTTTCCATGATCTTCACCAATTAAAAATAATCTGTATTTTTTCAGCACTTTCAAATTATTTTTACATGGCATTTCAGACTCTGCAGTGACTTTGGTAACTCTTACTATAAGAAAGTTCTATAAAGGCAGAGTCTGTATCTAAAATTTCATGTCCTACACATTCTAGCATAGTAGCTTACACATACAAATTATTCTGCAAATATTTACTGAAATAAGTTTTTTAAATAATTAAGACTTTCAGTTTAAGCATGCATCATTTTGTGATATGAAACTGACTCACCCTTCTGATATGGTTTGGCTGTATCCCCACCGAAAATCTCATCTTGATTGTAACCCTATAATCCCCATAATGCCCACATGTCAAGGGAGAGACCAGGTGGAGACAACTGCATCATGGAAGCAGTTTCCCCCGTGCTGTTCATGTTCTCCTGAGAACTCACTCACGAGATCTGATGGTTTTCTAACTGTTTGGTAGTTCCTCCTGCATTCATCATTCTTCCTGCCACTTTGTGAAGAAGGTCCCTTGTTCCCCCTTTGTCTTCGGCCATGATTGTAAGTTTCCTGAAGCTTCCCCAGCCATCCTGAACTGTGAGTCAATTAAACCTCTTTCTTTTCTAAATTACCCAGTCTTGGGCAGTTCTTTACAGCAGTGTGAAAACGAACTAACACACCTCCACTTTTTCATTCAATTTGACACCACCCTCACTCCCACACACACAAACTTTGGCATTCCAACATATTAATTTGTAGAACTCAGGAAAATTTTCACAAGCCAAAGGCAATTGGAGCCCTCAGGAAAGATACTCAAGCTAAATCCAAGTAAAGGAAAGTTTGCTCACCCTTTCTATTATGATGTGTCCCAATGTCAAAGGCACAAGGGTTTCCCTGATCACAGGGCCTGCAATCCCACAGACTTTTATAGAACAGCTAGCCAAGGAGACCAAATTT
Source organism: Mandrillus leucophaeus (assembly GCF_000951045.1). Classification (NCBI taxonomy): domain Eukaryota; kingdom Metazoa; phylum Chordata; class Mammalia; order Primates; family Cercopithecidae; genus Mandrillus; species Mandrillus leucophaeus. The sequence continues at coordinate 1,360,011 of NW_012105298.1, forward strand.
CATCTCTACTTTCCGTCCATTTGCACTTCTCTGACTACATTATTTGAGGGCAGGCTAGCCAAGTATCGGAATTGCTTCAGTTGGAGTGGTACAAACAATTTGAACAAGTACATTTAATATTATAATTTAATCTTATATCTTTAAAGCAAAAATAGTTTACTGTTTTTTAAATTATATACAACAGAAGATAAAATTAACTTAGCTAGTGTTGATAATGAAAAGGCAAATAATTTTAGTAATGGGGGTAAAAGGAACATGGTCTACTAGAAGTTACAATCTCTGGGAAGTTTATATTTTATGGTTGCTAAAACCAGTAGAGCACTGAACATATCATGATGCGTTGGTCAAACTATTTACAAAAAGTTGAGGAATAATATTTTCATCTATTCAGGAACACCAGTTTCCACAAAGACAGTATGGATTGAGCTGAAGTGGAGAGGCAATAGCATGCCACATGTTGGAATAAGAAATTGGCAGTAGGCAAGGATGAAGCAATGAAAAACTGTGAGAGTGCTTTTCTCTATCAACAATGTCAGAGGAAGAAATACCATTTTAAATTATCCAAGAATAAATTCTACTTTACCTAGCCAGACGGAGGGTAACTGAGAGATTTCCTAATTCAAGAGACCTATACCTATGCAAAAACAAGATCCAAAAAGAACGATGTTTACCTGTCAACTGCTTTTCTATTTTAAGGTCTGATACAAGAACTGTAACAGCACCCCAGGGGTTCAAGAGCAGGATAATTAGAACCTTTCCCAATCAATTACTATTCAAATAACAGACATGGAAAGACCTCTTTTCATTCAACAGTAAATAAAGTAAAATGAGACTACAGGGCCAGATGTGATGGCTCACGCCTATAATCCTAGCACTTTGGGAGGCCGAGGTGGGTGGATCATGAGATCAGGAGATGGAGACCATCCTGGCCAACACGGTGAAACCCCATCTATACTAAAAAAAAATACAAAAATTAGCTGGGCGTGGTGGCGCACTCCTGCAATCCCAGCTACTAGGGAGGCTGAGGCAGGAGAATCACTTGAATCCGGGAGGTGGAGGTTGCAGTGAACTGAGATCGCACCACTGCACTCCAGCCTGGGCAACAGAGCGAAACTCTGTCTCAAAATAAATAAATAAATAAATAAATAAATAAAAATTGTAAAAAAAGATGAGACTGCAGAACTACACACAGACACATACACACAGACATATTTATAAGAAGGGCAGTAATATTGGTTGAAAGGTATATATATATCAAATAAAGGGCACAGGCTATTAAAGAAGTAGTTTTAGTCAACGTAAGTACAATGGCAAAAAGAAAATCAGAAGCCATACACAAAGTCCTTACATAGAAAACTAAATCTACAACATAAACGACAAATTAGAAGACTCTCACATTATGCGAGGAGATAAAGATATGTGGAAGCAAATGAAACATAGGATACTGATGTTCTTAAAGAAAATAGCAGAACACATGGCATATATATAACATTCAAAAATTAAGTAATTTATTTGGAATGCTAAGCTTGAAAACTGAAGGGGTTATCAATTATACATCAACTTAATTAAAAACCATCATCCGTTAAGCCTATTTCAGGGATTTTTTTCTAGTTATTTGAGGATAATGAAAAAAGTCAGGGAGAGAAAAGCAGGTCATGTGCATCGGGAATCGAACTTGCCTCAGACTTCTCTTCACCACTAAATTATAAAGATCATTCAAGCAATGTCTACAAGAACACTAGCTATCTATGACCCTAAATAGCCTGTTGTCATTTTTTTCCATCTGAGCTTAAAAATACATAGTTGAATATGAATGCCTTCAGAATAGGCCTGCATCTCTGCATCGTGCCATAGACTTTACCTATGATCTTACATTAGGCACATTTCACAATTTACATTTCCAGCTTGTACCGTGTAGGCATTTGTGAGTTTTCATTAACCTCTAGTTTATGAAGAATTTTATAACTAACTAATATTTAATTTGTTTCTGAAGCAAAAGAATTTGATTTCTGATACAATATCTTCATGAAACTCTGAAAAATATATCCAAAAGTGAGCACTGGCTACCTATAAATAAAACAAATGGTAGTAATAGGGAAGGCCTAGTTTATTAAGTGTTGGTAGACTATGCCGAAAACAGTGAAAATGCCGAGGTTTCTCTCAATGTTTGTCACAAATAGGGTGCACCACAAAATGTAATTGTAAAAAGTTTGGATTCAAAGATAAAAATACAACAGTTCATCTTATGTAAGGATATATCAACAAAACCTGTGAAACAAGTGAGTTAAGGGGATAGGGGAAGTAAAGAGTACTAATTCCCCTACTTTACATACATTAAGTTGATATAATTTCCTCATTAACATTAATAGAGAAATATAGGTTCAAGTATTAAGAAAAAACAAAACAAACAAACAAACAAACTGAAATGGAACAGGATAATTTGAAAAGGAAAATAAATCTTTCTAAAACTTCTCCCCAATCATTAGAGACAAAAAAAAGAAGTGAAAATAAATTCCACATATTCAAAGAAAAAAACAAATGTATAAACAAATACACAAAAAACAAAAGGCAGGAATGAAAACAGCAAATATAACAGCCTATCAGCTGTGACAGTAGAAGTCAGTAGATTAATGCCCTTATTAAAATACAAATATTTTCAGGTTGTGAATAAAAATCAGCTATATGCAGTTTTCAAAAAAAAAAAAAACATGAAAATGTCATACAAAGGTAAGGTGAAATGTACACTCAAGGACAAATATATCAATTTCAGACAAAGTGGAATTTTTTTAATGGGTGTGTTTGTTTGTTTAATATCAGTCTAAATAGACTCTAGACTCTAAAATTAGATAGAACTTGCTTCTTTGAAAAAAACAAACAACAGTTTGCACTGCCAGAAAAGGACCATAATTCAAAAGTGGTGTCAAGGAAACAATTTTATTATGTAAGAGTCAGCATATTTACTGTTTGACAATGAAAGTAAATTACTATCAACATTTATAATAAATATACTAACAACTTTGTTTCTGTATCCCAAGGCAGTATCTTTGCAGAAATAGAATGGCAACTTGATTCGAACGGCAGAATTTCTGAGTCTCCTGTGAGGTCTACATTTCACAACCTTGATGCTGCAAAAGCCATCATTTAAAATGTTATTTGCTTTAGTTTTCTTAATTCTTTAAAGAAAATAATAATGCCTTCCCCATCTACATTTGTACAAGAGTGTGGGAAGTAAAGAAGGCATTCACGGTTAAAAACAACTTGTAAATGTTTCTTAGAACTCCTTACCTGTCATGTTGTGTTCTGGAAACACTCTTTCAACATTACTCCTTTTCGAATTTTAAGAACCTATTTAATACTGAAGAATTAGGAACAAATAACTGTGCAAGAAAGAATAAAAATCAACTGACATGCTAAAACCGAGTAGAAGAACCCAGGGAGATATGGTTCCAAAGTATAACTTTTAGAATAGTTACTTTCGTCTGAGTGCGGTGGTTCACGACTGTAATCCCAGCACTTTAGGAGGCCGAGGCGGGAGGATCACAAGGTTAGGAAATCGAGACCATCCTAGCTAACACGGTGAAAACCCGTCTCTACTAAAAATACAAAAAAATTAGCCAGGCGCGGTGGCAGGGGCCTGTAGTCCCAGCTACTCAGGAGGCTGAGGCAGGAGAACGGCGTGAACCCGGGAGGCAGAGCTTGCAGTGAGCCGAGATCGTGCCACTGCACTCCAGCCTGGGCAACAAAGCGAGACTCCATCTCAAAAAAAAAAAAAAAGAAAAAGAAAAAAAAGAAAAAAAAAAGTTACTTTCTAGCCAAAGGTCGAGGAAGTGAAAATGGGGGCTGTTTGGTCCTCTTTTTTTATTCATTACACCCTATTTTCCATTAATTTACAGATAAATCTTTAGTAAAAGTCTCAAAGAAAGTACATGATAGACTGAAAAATCACCTTTTTCACACTAAGGAAAATCAGCATTGACTACAACATCAATTTTTGCATATAATTTTTTGAAGCAATTCAGCAGCATGTATGTATTGTTTTCACTTTCTTCTAAGCAAAAATTCATATAATTCTATATTTCTATGAAATTGCCTATATTTAATATACCAAAGTTTTGTCCATAACAATATTAAAAATGGCCATTATGTCTCTGGGTGGTGGACACCTGTAATCCCAGCTACTCAGGAGGCTGAAGCAGGGGAATCGCTTGAACCCAGGAGGCAGAGGTTGCAGTGAGCCGAGATCATGCCACTGCACTCCAGCTTGGGCAATGACAGCAAAATTCTGTCTCAAACAAGCAAGCAAACAAAAAAATGAAACATAACACCTCTGGACTGCATTTCAATATAAATTAAACAAACCACGTATAAAAGAGGAAGATACACCTGAAGCTCTTCTTACTACCATCTGCTCAGTTGCTTATTGTAATTTGAAGTTCAAAAAGACTTTTTAAAATTTTCGAACATTATTGTGAACTGCTGTTTGACTGCCATATTAAAATTTTTGAGTGCTACGAAGCCTCTGTTTCCCTACAATTAAAAGGTATGGATAGATAATTTGATTTCTACCTTTCCTTTCTATATTGTCTCAGCTGTTTAATAAAGCAGGACATTGGATATTGTAATAAATTAATCTGAAACATGAATAAAATTAGAAATCCCATATCAATATTTTAATAAATTTTGGAACATTTTTCAAAATATTTTACTTACTAAAAAATCACCTTTTTGTATCTTCCTGTTATTTTGTTATTAATAGCTTGATTATGTGTGTATAGGAAAAAAAAATATTTGAACTCAAAATTAACAATACATTAACTCCAGGTACTATTATTTACTTTATATTTTCTCTCCCTGGTAATTCTTTTCAATGGACTTAGAATCTTCTACATGTAGTATAGTGCAGTAGAATATATATTCTCTAAGACATCAAGAGGCCCACGTGGTCCTAGATTGAAAACAATCTAGAGGCATCCTCTGATTTTCCAGAATTCAGTTTAGTCTTCTATAAAGTGCAGAGAAAATATGTCCTCAACTATTTTTCAGTTTTAAGACTATAGTATTCCACATTCACCTTTATCACTTCCTCAAGTAATTGTGTTTTGGCCTTTAAAATAGTAGAATTGTAAAAACAAAGTTAAAAGAATCACTTATCATTTCAAAAATGTTTTGATAAAGTTACAAATTTTAATCGCTTATTGATATAACGTAAGTTGCTGGCGTATCTTAAAGGAGACACTTTAAATTTGGGTTATACTATGTTTTCTTCTCAATGATGTGAAACTCAGATAGGTCAGGTCTAAACATTTGTCTAAACTCTTATACAGTTTTGTCTTGCAAATTTTACAGCAATCTAACAGGTCAGATGACTGTGCCTGGCTAAATACAGTGAAATTATAGTAGGAAAAAGGAAGAACATAAATAACAACTTTTTATTTTAATTTATAAAGTTCCAGGCAATCTTCCTTTAACTAATTCCTTACCCAATTTTGTGATGTTAGAGTTTCTTGAATATCAGCTCGTTTGTATTTTTCAGTATTTTAAATAATCCCAATATTGTTTCACGCTGCCTCAATATTGCCAACATAGTTCATTTTAAAATAATATTGCCTCTTTTATCATAATGAATAACTACTTTTGTTCAAGAAATGCTCCTTCCATGACTATGAAATAAAGAAATATATAAAAAGAGAACCATGACTACAAAGTGGTATTTCTTTCTTTTTTTCTTGACATAATCAAGTTGGATAATTTATGTTTGTGGTATTTCAAGCTACCTTTAAAACATCAAGTCTCTGAAGACTTCGTTGATTTTCTTCTTTATATTCTGTAACTCAAAAGGAAAATGTAAATCTTGCCACAAAATGAAACTGCTGCTGCTTATATGCTCTCATTTTGGAAGCATATAAATATGAGTTAAATATGAGTTTGAATAATGCACAGATTTCATGCCAACATTCAATACGATAGAGTCTCAACCCAAAATGTCCAATAGCATCAGAACAGATAACAAAAAAGAAGAGTGAGAGGAAGAATGTTTTCTCCATCTACAGCATCACAATGTAAATCTAAAAACAGGAGAGAACGTTTTGGTGGAGAATATAAGATGACTAAGGATTACGCAAAAGCAGACTATATTTGCAACAAAAGAAGACAGCATCGAATTACTGCTGTTACCATTTTGTGGAAACAATATTAGAACAATCGTTAATGATGTATGAATTCTGACCACAAAGAGCTCGTAGGTATATTAAGAGGGACACATCAAGCGCTATCCCCTGGGAAAGACAAGGCATTGTTTGCCTATCAGCAGATTATTTGGTCCAGGTTTGATAAAGTTGCTGAATAGGACTATTACTGACTAATCTTTACTTCTGTTTACTCCCAAAAACCACCTGAAATGTTGTTCAGGCTGTAAGCCTACACCTGGACAATTTATTTATGAGAATCCTAAAGAGATAACTCCTGATGGCCTGATGTAGCCAACTAAACCTAATCACATATTTTGGTACCAAGCATATAAATTAGTAATCCTCTTATTTTTTCCTCTCAGGTACATAAAGCCCTCCCCTAAGCAAATTAAAGGAGGAATAAGCTGCATGTACCTCATTTATGTATATTACTGTTGTAATTATCATGATTAAAATTTATTAGTTTAGTAAACTAAAGCACAAAAATTGTTTATACTTTGAAATTATTTTCCACTTGACAAAGAGCTTTTATAAAATATATTCCTTTGACATAATACACAGAGCAACTGTTTCTACTTTGGTGTCATTCTGAAGACGTACAAATTAATGCAAAGCTAGGATAGTCTGAGTCCCACCATTTATTTTATTTGCATAACTGAAACTCTGGCAGACTGTTTTTAGTGTTATCACTGCTTAAGTAGCAGAACTGTGAGCAGATGGTGAGCTGGCTCACTTCGATTAGACATGTCTGGATTATTACACTTGAAGGGGTACTTTATTATAAGCTCTTGGAAAATAATACAAGAAATTCTTTTTAGAATAGAATTTGGAATAACCAAAACTAAACCAAACAGATTTATTTAACAATTCACTGGTAATTAAAGCCTGCATCCTATTCTATATTTACAAATTTCCAGGTTTGGACTACGTTTTTTTTGTTTGTTTGTTTGTTTTAATTCAAAATGTATCATTAAATTGTTGCACAAACTTGCAGGAATAAATTTCAAGAAAACCTGATCTTTGACCTGCTAAAGGATAGTACACTTGGTATGCTAACCTTGAGAAAAATTCAGTAACATGTTGGGAGTGCTACTACCAGTTACATGTACCTCTTAAGCAATACATAAATATTAAAACAAACCAAAAGGGTTTAAGACATCACAGAAGAATGATAAAGAAACGCCAAGAAAAACCTAATGGTCCAATAAACGCTAGGGCACATTTGACATACTTGAATGGCGTGGGATATTTGCTCCTCTAATAGGAATAATGTGGAAAGTTTCTGGCTTTGTACAACCATTTCTACCCAGTTAAGTTCTTGTTAACTTCTTTAAATTAAAGAAACTTGTATACTTTGACTGTGATGTCTTTCCATAAATCACCATTGTGATTTGGATAATCGCAATTTGGATAATTACACTAACCCTATAAAACAGACATGTCTATGCAGTTTATGCTACAGATGTATGTACTGAAGGCCTGACTGCACAAGTTCATGCAACTAGTAAATACAAAAGCTAAGATCTGGACACAGCCAATCTCACTTCAAAGTCTGTGTTGTTAACCATCATGCTTTCTGAGGGTCATCGACATTTGATGGCCATTAGAAAATAATACAGATGGATGATCAGGTTTTTCTGGTTGGAGATTGGTCAGTTGTTTTACTTAGTGGTGTGGAAAAGCATCCACCCATGTCTCTCCTCTTCCACATCCAGGTCTTTGGTACATACCACACCTGGACTGTGGCAATAGCCTCCTGGAGGCTCAGCCCTCTACACACCTCCTCACCACCCATCAGTCCTCTAAGCAGAAGCCCAGTTCTGCTTTAGGATCCTGCTTAAGTCTCCAATCTCATCTCAGATCATTTATCCACAGGGACTTTTTTCCAACCACATTGGCCTTCTGGCAGTTTCTAATTGTGAGAAGGTCTTTCCTATCATGTTCTCCATAGCAATCCCTTCTTTCTACACCTGGAAAATTCTTATCTGGATTTACATCTCAGCTTAAATATCAGTTCTTCAGGGAAACTTTTCTAGTCTTTCAATCTAATTTGGTTGTCCCTTGTAAGTTTCTTCCTTGAAAATCTCCCTTGCAAATTTTTATGATTTGTTGTCATATATTTGTTTTGTTTCTCTTACTAACTTGTAAGTTTCTTGAAGGTAAAAACAGTTGCTATTCACTACCATAGCCTTAGGTCTGAGCATAGTGTCTGACACAAAGTAGATATTTATATGGTGAAAGTTGGCGGAAAGTAAGAAAGGGAAGGAAAGAGAGAATGAGGCAGGGTGGGGAAGGAAGGGAAAAGCTCACTCTAAGTGAGCTCCATCTGTCTTCACTGGTGCTGTTGTCTACCTCTTGGGGGTACACATGTGTTCTTGGCATAATTATCCAATTATGAAATGATCCAAAGAACACCTCTCTCTCAGGACCACTGTCACTACTACCATTTTACTGTCTTCCTTTGGCTTCTGAATACCAACACATGATATTACACCATTCAGGGCTTGATTTCTCCATGCTCTCTTTTCTGTGAGGCTCGCTCTCTCTGCATTTGCTTTCAAAGCTGCACTTTCTCTTTGTCAATTAAGATTCCTCCCAGGCTGTGCTTTAATTATTAAAACATTCTTCTTTGTAGTGAGGGTAAATCAGCCTTCTCATACCCTTTATTCATTGATCCTGATTCTGTATTCTGGAGCAGCTAAAACCTGTTGCCCCACCCACCCTACAGCATTCCTTCAGATTATTTAAACATGCTATCATGCATACCCCTGTGTCTACCCTTCTCCAGGCTAAAAATTTACTTTAATGTTAATAAATGTCCTTATGAATATATGCTATCCAAAACTATTCAATCATCTTAGAAGTGATAAGTCACACGCATATGCTCAAACAGCTAATGACAACAACAATAAGAACAACAACAGAGTATGTGAAGATTTTCTGAGTATCTAATTTGCTCCTTTCAAGCATTTTCTATGTGACGTCTTCTCGGAATCAAGAACCCCAAGCAGAATTTATCAGCCTTTCGTTTGGACCACCAATCTAAGAGTCCAAATTCCTCTATATTTTTTTTACAATCTGGTAAAACTGTTTATATCAATCTGTCCTAAAAGACACTTCGGAAGCTGCTAATTATTGTTTAAAGTCCATTGTCCTCTTCTTCATTTTACTGGGAGAAACTTCTCAGTGAGTCTCTTGTGTTTCTGCACATCTTGCTAGCAGAGACAATTGTTCCAGATTATCTTTCCAAGAATTTTTGCATAGCAAAGAACCTCGGAAGACAGAAACAGCGTCCCTCTCTAGAACAAGGGTAGATTTGTTTGCTGAACAGTCGGAGGATCATGTTGCCCTTCAGTGCAAAGTTCAAGGAAGTTTACTTCTAGCCCATTGCAAAGATTGAGATTTTCCTAGCTCAAGGTTGCTCATCTGTGAAGCGTATACACTACATGTGCAGTATCCACTTGAGTCACTCCATGTTCCACTTGTAGGACTTAAGAACAAGGGTAATTGCGTGAACTTGAAAATCACTCTCCCTTCTGTGCCTTAATTAACAAAGTCTTTTGTCTCTGACTGAGGAATCTTGTGCCTTCTGCCAGCGTGTATGATAGCTTACGTATCTGGCAAAATCTCAGACCCTTCACCGTTCTTCACAGGTCCCAACTAACAGCAAGAATCCACCTTCAGATATAAATGAAGGAAACCTCTGATAATTCCAGCTCCTGACCTTTCTTTCTCCTAGCAGATCCACAGAAACTGTGATGTGTCTGAATGTGTAATCCACAAAATGTGAAAGATAATAAATGGTAATTTTTGTTTGAAGCAGGTTTCAAGGTAATTGGGTTAACAACAAAGACAACTAAGACCTGGAAATGAAGTGTTGTCCTGACAAAAAGAAATAGTGCAGCAGATGTAAGACAGTACAGTGGGCAAAAAGTAGAAGGGTCTGAAGAAACTTTTAGAGAAAGCCTGATGGCCCTCAGAATAGCTTAAAGAAATGTGACATAAAGTGACACTGAAAACTGGAAAGAAAAAGACTGTCATCCTGTGGTACAACTCTGACTACTCAGGTTGTTCAGAAACTTTGGTGATGTATTCAGATAAATGTAAAAAGAGAAATAATGGAATGGTGTATA
>NW_012105298.1:1371531-1373044 GCF_000951045.1 Mandrillus leucophaeus
CCCAAAGTAATTTATACATTCAATGTTATTCACTTTAAACTACCATTGAAATTCTTCAAAGAATAGAAAGAACTACTTTCAAATTCATATAGAACAAAAAGAACCTGGATAGCCAAGAAAATCATAAGAAAAAACAACAACAACAAAAACACACTGGAGGCATCATGCTACCCAACTTCAAACTATACTATGAGGCTACAGTAACCAAAACAGCATGGCACTGTCACAAAAACAGACACATAGACCAATGGAACAGATAGATAACTCAGAAATAAGACTTCACATACATCTACAACCATCTGATCTTCAACAAGCCTGACAAAAACAAGTAATGGGGAAAGAATTGCCTATTTAATATATGGTGCTGGGAGAACTAGATAGCCATATGCAGAAAACTGAAACCAGACCCCTTATACAAAAATTAACTCAAGATGGATTAAAGGCATAAATATAAAACCAAAAACTATGAAAACCCGAGAAGAAAATCTAGACAACACCATTCAGGACATAGTGCAGGCAAAACTTTCATGATGAAAATGTTAAAAGCAATCACAACAAAAGCAAAAATTGACAAATAGAATCTAATTAAACTAAAGACCTTCTGCACAGCAAAAGAAACTATCATAAGAGTGAACAGACAACCAACAGATTGGGACAAAAAATTTTCAATCTATCAAATCCATCTGGAAAAAGTCTAATGTCCAGAGTCCACAAGGAACTTAAACAAATTTACAAGTACAAAACAAACAACCCCATCAAAAAGTGAGCAAAGGGCATGAACAGATACTTGTCAAAAGAAGACATTCATGCAGCCAACAAACATATAAAAAAAACTTCAACATCACTGATCATTAGAGAAATGCAAATCAAAATCAAAATGAGATACTATGTCACAGCAGTCAGAATGACAATTATTAAAAACTCAAGAAACAACAGGTGCTGGCAAGGTTGTGAAGAAATAAGAACACTTACACACTGTTGGTGGAAATGTAAATTAGTTTAACCATTGTGGAAGACAGTGTGGCAAGTCCTCAAATCTTTAAAGGCAGAAATACCATGTGCCTCAGCAATTCCGTTATTGGGTGTATACCCAAATGAGTATAAATCATTCTGTTATAAAGATACATGTTCACTACAGCACTATTTACAATAGCAAAAATATGGAATCAACCCAAATGCCTAACAATGACAGACTGGATAAAGGAAATGTGGTACACATGCACTATGGAATATTATGCAGCTATAAAAAGGAATAAGACCATGTCTGTTACAGGGACATGGATGGAACTGGAAACATTATCCTCAGCAAACTAATGCAAAAACAGAAATCCAAACACCACATGTTCTCACTTATAAGTGGGAGCTGAACGATGAGAACACATGGACACATGGGGGGAACAACACACACTCGGGCCTGTTGGGGGTGTGGGAGGGAGGAGGGAGAGCATCAGGAAGAATAGCTAATAGATGCTGGCCTTAATGTGTAGGTGATGGGTTTATCTGTGCAACAAAC
>NW_012105298.1:1373284-1386024 GCF_000951045.1 Mandrillus leucophaeus
ATTGGCCAGGCTGGTCTCGAACTCCTGACCTCGTGATCTGCCCGCCTCGGCCTCCCAAAGTGCTGGGATTACAGGCATGAGCCAACGCGCCAGGCCCTCCATATAGACTTTAGTCCAATTCACTGATCACATTTAGCAGCTGGAAAGCCTACCACATTCTCTCTAAACAAGCAGGATAATCAAACCAGGAGGAAGCAGAGACTATAAAGAGAAAGAAAAAAAGACACATGGAAATAACAGCAATAATACTGACAACACACCTCACCATAAACTTATCAGAATGAATTCATTGGAAAAATATATGGAGGGGAGGTACTTGTGTGTGTACACAGGCACTCATGTACACGTGTGTATGTGTATGTTTTTTTTTTCAGTGAGCAAAGTACTATAACAAAAAACCAATAGATCATGTCCAAAACATATATATATAAGTATATATATTTAGAAATGACAGTACATCTGTATTATTTTAACACACACAGGGAAATATTAAAATTAATATTTAATAGAATTTTCCCTTTTAATACAAGGGAGGTAGGGAATGAGGTAGGTGTCAGCTGACTCTGTTTATAAACCTATTGCCATTATTTTATTCTGAAGCTATGTGTATCTATTGCTTTTTTAAAAGAATACACCTTTTTGTAAATACTCAGTGCTGTTACTGGGATATAGTTCATTCTCAAATGTGAGCTTTTAATCGTATCTTTTCTATTCCTGCCTGTTAAAAAGTCTATAGCTTAGCTGGAAAGTGTTTTAAAGTTACTGATTTAAAAGTTCCTAGAAATGCCTAATTCAAGTTGGTCTTTCCATGAGAACTTCTTTAATCCATAATGCTGAAGTATAAAGACCTCTCTCCTTCAGAAATGCAATAGTACATCCTGTCTGTTTTATTCATGTGGAAATGAATTCACATATTTCACCTTGTGACATTTCTTCTATCATCTTGAAGAATGAAAGCTCCCCACAAGAATGCATGTTCTTTGAAGATATTTATTTCTTAGTAACAGTGTTGCACTTAATAGGCATTCAATAAATATCTGCTGATTAGAATCGATCGCAAGAAAGAGGCCAGAGTTTCGATATTCTAGATCTCAGGAAGTGAAGAGTTCAAAAGCAGCAATACCTCAATTGACATTAATTGGAATTTTGGAAGGATCAAAGCTAAAGAGAATTTCAAATAGAACGATTTTCTAGAAAACCCAGATTTCACATGATTTAATTTTTAATAAACAATAACTTATCAAAACTATAATTGCTTTTCAATGTTTTCCCTTTCTGTTTTATCTAAATTTATAGACTGTGGGAAGTTTTTGTTACTCATTTGTCTCAATTCTGGTTTAGAAAGTATATAAATTTAGTGTGTCTACAATAACATTGGCAAACAGTGACAAGTAGTATTTAAAAATTTAGTCATTGCTGTCACTGATTCTTCCACAATGAATTAAAACATTGGCTTTCTACTGTTGGTCTGTCACTTTTACTATGTAAATCAATTTTAAGGAGAAAGTACCAAATGTGATGCAGTACTTTGGCACACACACTAGAGCCAGAGTGTCTTTTATTTATTTATTTATTTATTTATTCGAGATGGAGTCTCACTCTGTTGCCCAGGCTGGAGAGAAGCGGCGTGATCTCGGCTTCACAGTAGCCTCCGTCTCCCGGGTTCCAGCGATTCTCCTGCTTCGGCCTCTTGCGTAGCTGAGATTACAGGCACGCGCACCACCACGCCCGGCCAACTTTCGTATTTCTAGTAGAGACAGCATTTCACCATGTTGGCCAGGCTGGTCTGGAACTCCTGACCTCAGATGAACTGCCTGCCTCGGCCTCCGAAATATTAGGATTACAGGCGTGAGCCACCACGCCCCGACGAGCCAGGCGGTCTTAATGTAAACCCTGGCAGCTACGATCTGAGTGATTTTGAGTAAGTTATTAACTTATGTCTCAGTTTCTTCATCTGTACGATGGAAATGAGGTAACTACTCTGTGATAATGCCCTAGAGATGTAATGGTCTGAGACATGTAATGGCTAGGCATTGCATAAACACATGTAGCTATTTTAAATTATTAACTGAGGTATATTTTTCTACTCAAGCATATTACAATTTGATTTTGTTACATTTCCCGGTTCTGAGATAATAGAAAATGACCTAAATTTATTCAATGCATGAGGGGGCTCAATTATATTTATCAAGTTATGTTTATTTGAGTTGTCCATGGATGAATTATAAGCTATATAAATGTTCAGTTGGTGAGAATTTCTCCTGTTCTCTATAATAAAAACATCATAATTTTTAAGGCATTCTCTGTATACCTACTAACTATGGAATTGTCAAGCCATACATCAACAGGGGGAAAACTAGCAATGTGATTATGTAGCCTCATGCCATTTTGATGCATAGTTCACTGGCACCTATAACAGAAAGCTGCTGTACATCTTAGGTCGTTTCGGTGCCTAAAATGGTATAAGATGTCTTTACCTCCTTGTCAGCCTAGATAAAGCCCCATGGTTCACAGTAGAACCACTAATTCTGAGCCACAACTTGTAAAACTCGTAACAAGAAACAAGATGCATGCTATAGATTGTCATAAAACTAGATGGTGTCCAATTCATTAAATTAATTACAGATCTGGAAGTCACAAACTGAGTGTGAGCAGCTGCCACCATCCTGCTTTCTGATTGCTGTCACTCTGTGCCCACATGGATGTGCTGACTCCTACTAAGCTTGATGGAAGAAGATCTAAAATTTCCCTCTCCTCTCTCATACCCTACCACTACAGCCTTCAAAGGGCTTGACTTTTCATCACTATTCCAATCTTCCTCCTTGCTTCTCAAGCTCAATAAACACCCCTCTCTGGTCTTACTCACCAGGTTCACCATGAATTTCAAGACATAATAAAATAAAAAGTTTCCCTCTACTAAAAATTTGAATATCACAGTTATAAGGTAAGTAGTAGCTGGTTGATATATGCTACAGTTCAGGCAGCAAATGTTAACTGTGCACCTAGGATGCATGTGGCATCATGAAATGCTCTAGAAATATAAATATAAACAAAGTCTTCCCTCAAGATTTGAGTCTTCGGAGAAAAAAAAAATCTATATACATATATAATACATAGGTATAGACAGATATCATGCAATGAAAATATTTACAGCAAAATAATTTACCTCATAATATGTATAGGATCAATTTCTGGGCATCATCAAAGAAATATTTTATAAATATTTCCCAATTTTTAATTCATTAATGAACGTCACACTGTCTGAAAAAAACTGTGTACCTCACCTCTGATAATAGACCATTATATTTTTATGAAGGAGAAAGTGTGGGTCATTCTACAAAATATTTTATGCTTATTAAATGATTTACAAGCAATTCAGTTTAACATTATGGTTATCAATTTCTTCTTATAGATTCACATTGTATGTTTTTAAATTTTTTCAGTTTTTTCTTTTTTCTTTTTTGTTTTGTTTTTGTACTTTTTTCTTCTTTTTTTATTCATATCTTAATAGCTGATTTCCAATTACTTTCATTTTTAAAAAATCTTTGGCCTCTTTTGGTATATCTTTCTATTCAACTTCCTGATTTTATCAACTCTTATATCACATCCTTAATTCATATCCTGAGTTTTTAAATTTCGAATTGGAAAAGTTCTTTCACATATGCAAATGTTTAATATTTCTTCTGAGTTGTGGGTTGTATTTGGGAATTTTAATCATCAGATAAAAAGACTTACTTTTTGTTTTCTTCTTACAGTAATGGTGTTTGAATACAGCCTGATGTTCCTCTATTTATTTTAAAATATCTGAGTGTTTTCTGCACTAACAAGAAAATTGTTCTGTCTACGAAAGAGGAATTTGAATTTTATTGTTGTTGATGTCAATACAACTTTTTTTTTTGGTGTAATAAAATGTATTTTAAAAAATTATTTCCAGAAAGGGAGTGGTAAGTCAATGATTTTCAGATACTCATTCCTTTCTTTAGTACCTCAAATTTCTACTAACTGCTTATTTTCTTTCCTTCACCTCTCAGCCTCTTAGAGATTCTCCCGATGAGGCAGTGCATACCCAAGACTGTCACTTCTGCTCTGCATAGCTTTAAGACTCTTCCTTAGGATTCTCTAGCACACAGCGGTCTCATCCACCAGCTGCCAGACCTGTTCACAGTACTGTTCCCTCTTTTCTTGGGAGTGATCTTATTTATGTCCAGTCACCATGAGAATCCTGCTGCGCTCCCCTCTTCACTTCTCTCTCTGCCTCCACTGGTTCCAGCATGGGCTTTGGAACTGGCTGTGTAGGTTTCCTGTAACTTATTTCCCATTTAGAAGTATCTTGAAATGTGCAGTATTCTTGGTCTGCTAATTATTCTGTAAGCTTGCTTGAAAAGAGTTTTATTTACTCTCCTTGTTGATTTTTCCGTAGGATATTTGGAGAGATCAAATTTTGACAGCCATCATTATCCTACAGGAACCTAGATGGTTCACCATCTAAGAATCAAATACATTTATTTACTAATTAGGTGCTAATTAAGTAAATTACACTACACCATATTATTTCTTTCAGCTTAATAAACTTTTATTGAAGTACACATCACCTCCCATCATTTTATTATATTCTACCTGTGTCTGAAGCATGAAATCATTTTCTTTTGGTTTCCAGCTTTTTCCTTTGCATTCTTATTAGGTGTCACTTCATTTTTTGACACAGTGGAATAATATCACTGCAGTCACCTCATGAAGATATTGACTGGAAAAGTATACTGAGTGATGGGAAGGCCACAGTCCTTACAATGTCTGTGTCTGGCATACACAGAGCAATCTTTAAGTTCCAGGGTGCTCTTTCTGCATCTCTTTTCCTTTCAGCGCAAATTCTAGTGTCTTGCTTTACTAGACACATAAGGTGGCAACCCAATCACATGACTTGGCCAGGATCATTATAGAATACAAAAGGTGCCTATCATATGGGCAGATTCAAACTCTATTCAAGCAAGCACCACTGAATGGCAATAAAGGAATCCCATAAAATCCTTCCTGGGGGAAAAGGTCGTTTAGCAAAGGCTGTGAATCTAAATTCTTGGTAACTGTTCAGCTGATGAAAAATATTTTATTCTTAAACAATTCACTGCCTGTGCTTAACATAAATTTTGATTACTGTAATTTATGTATATCGTTTCTTTGTGATCCTGAGTTACTTTATATCACTGGACAGATGCAAAAACTTGTTGATAAATATGTGACTAAAAACACATTGGTGCTCTCATCTTTCCAAATATGTCTTTAGTTCATTTTTAAAAATGTAATATATACATTGCAAACTATCTTACTCAAGTTGATTATACTGGATGTGGTATAATTAAACTATCTAATGTCCTAATAAACAATGAAACATAGCCACAAGAACAGCTTTAATGAACTGGAATCATGTTGGTGATATGTGTAATCCCACCACTTTTGGAGGCCGAGGTGGGTGGATCACAAGGTCAGGAGATCAAGACCATCCTGGACAACATGGTGAAACCCGGTCTCTGTTAAAAATACAAAAATTAGCTGGGTGTGAGGCACGTGCCTGTAATCCCAGCTACTCAGGAGACTGAGGCAGGAGAATCGCTTGAACCAAGGAGTCAGAGATTGCAGTGAGCCGAGATCACGCCACTGTACTCCAGTCTGGTGACAGCGTGAGACTCCATCTAAAAACAAAACAAAACAAAAAACAAAACAAACAACAACAAAAAGAAAGGCATTGGATAATATTTAGCAACTCATATCAATATAGTTTCACCCTCTTTGAATTGGTGACATAGTGTGTACTAAAAGTATTGCTAACTATCAGATGCTGTGTTTAGGTTTTAGCATCTCTGATAAGGTAACCTGTTGATATTCAAGATTCCAATTCTGGATTTCTTCTTCTATGATTTATATTACTGATATATGAAAATCTTGCAGGACATTCTGAGGTTATCTTCCGGCCATGCCAACTTCAAATTGACTTCAAATTACAGAAACAAGAAATGGTTTAATACAAATTTAGGAGAACAGACACATATTCAGAACTGAAGTCACCTGTCTTACTACATTTCAAGGAGCCATAATTGGCAATCTGAAGTATAATTGGTACATGAAGTAAAAGGGGAAGATTTCAAATCTTATATTGTAGAAGAGGGGAAGGTGATAATGAATACCTATGTCTAAAGTGGTTCAGCTGCCCCGAACCAGTTTGTCTAACTGACTTCTTAGCCTGTATTTCAACTTCATCTGAATATTTGTGTATTTTGCTACAAATTCTGAAAATGAAAATAAAATTGCACTTGTCAAGTAAGTTTCACATTATAATTAGATAAAGAGACTCTGAAGAATGCAAACTTTGAATAACAATTGTTATAAAATATTCATAATAAACAAAATGGAAAATGCCACTTAGAATAAAGCAAAACATTTCTATTTGTAAAATTCTGCAATTCAGTAAATAACGAAGTACAGTTGCACGTTCTCTTGGAAAATTGATTTTAAGATGTTTAAAATGTTTAAAAGGTGGACAGGTGAACAGAAAGGAAAGGGCATTCCAATGAAGGGAAATAGCTCAAAAATGGTGGCACTTTCCAGAGAAGGAAACTCAAGCTTAAAAAGGTTACATAACTTTCCCAAAGTCACCCGGCTGAATCAGTTATGAAACATGCTTTTTAAAATAAATCTCTATCTTAACATTAAAGATCAAGTACTTAATTATTATATCACATTGTATCCTGGTCATCAGTTTAAGCTCAAGGATTCAGGTTGAAGAAGCCGTGCAAGATGACGTTATTTCTGCTGAAGATGTGAAAAAGAAGCATGTCATTTTCTAATATAGAATAAGAAAATACACATATAAATGTATCCTTTATAGAGTTTTTTATAAAAGATACTATTTTTATTTGAGCCAAAAGACAAATGGACATATAGTCTAATATGCCAAAGCTAAGAAATGACTGAGCAAAGAGGAGAAATTAGCAAAGACTAGACCCTTAAAAGTGTGTGAACAATTTAACTGTGGATTTTTTTCCAAAAATGCCTAATGCACTGAAAATTATGGGAGTTATCTGGCTTTCCTTATGATATTCATGTTTATACTTCATTCCACAGAGAGATACCAAAAGATAAATAGGTAAAAGAGATGCCAACAAGTAAGAAAGGAAGACAAGACAATCAAAGGTGCATCATCAGGATATTACAGACAAATGAGACTGAAAAGCTCACTGCACATCCATAGAACAATAGCTGGCCATCTACAAGTTTCACATTTTTTATCTGAAGCACAGAAAGAAAGGAAATCACCATCCAAAAGGTAACAGAATACGACTAAGAGTTTAAGATGAAACATGATATTTTCAAGAATTTTAGTAGCAGTGCTAGGATAAATTAAAGGGAAAAAGACAGAAGGAAACAAGACCAACTGGAAAGTGATTGAACTATCAATACCTACAAGACCTGAGATTATGATAATGTTGGTCCAAGTGAAGGAAAAAGAATGGCTGGAAGAATGAGTGGGACTTGCTGAGGTTGGCTAAGGCAAAGAAAAGGAAAGTTCACACAAAACTCCAGGGTTTTCAGTTTGAAGGGTTGGAAGAATGGAGGTGGCAGAGTTGTGATTAAGAAGCAGTACTAGTCCTTGCTTTCTGCTGTCTCAAATTAAAAAGGCAAAGATTAATTCCAACTCTACTCAGCCCCAGACCTAAAGCAGACCAAGGCTGGAGTGAGTGAAGTGCTTTGGGGTGGGAGTTAGTCTAGCTCCCTCACACTAGTGAGTGTTATGGGTATACCTAGAACCCAGATCTGCCATAGTAATCAAATGTCTCCACCAAATGCATCAGATTTTTTTTCCTACGAAATGGAAGTTTTTGTTTTCTCTGAATATAAAAATTCATCATGTATGAAATGTAAATATAGGCTGAATGCAACTCTGTAATCCCAGAGCTTTGGGAGGCCAAGTCGGGAAGATGTCTCAAGGCCAGGAGTTTGACACTAACCTGGGCAATGCAGTGAGACATCATCTCTACTAAAAAAAATTAAAGATTATTTGGGTGTGATGGTGCACATCTGCAGTCTTAGTTGATTGGGAGGCTGAGGCAGGTGGATCGTTTGAGCCCAGGAGTTTGAGGTTACAGTGAACTATGATTTTGCCCCATCACATTCTAGTCTGGGTGGCAGAGCAAGACCTTGTCTTTTAAAAACAAACAAACAAAATACAAATTTTAAAATGCAAATGTAGAAAAGAAAGAAATTATATCTAGAATATGGGAAAGGATTCTTCCATATTCAGAAATATTACTATACCACTTTTAATGGCTGTTTTATTATATTATACAATATAACATAATTATAATTCTACAGTAATATGATCACTTTATAAGATATTAATATAACATAATCACACATTCATATTATATAGTTTTTTAATTTACAGATAAAATTTTTATACAACACATATATGCCTACCATCTCTCTTCAAAACAACATGAAGTTTTGTTTTTAAGTATATTTACATGTAGAATGACTAAATCTAGTTAATTAGATTAGAGTCATAAGCATTACCTCACGTAGTTACCGTTTTGTGGTGAGAACACTTAATGCCCACTCTCTTTGCATTTTTTAAGAATATAATATGTTGTTATAATCACCACATTATAAGACAGGTCTCTTGAGCTTCTTCCTCCTATCTAACTGAAATTTTGTATCCTTTAATTTTAAAAAATAGTTTTGAATTGGATAGGCTAAAATGGGTATCTCATTATCATTTTATTTGTACTTTTTAGATTATTAGCAAGTCTGAATACATTTTAACATTTTATTGTGGATAGTAACCATTCATCTCTCACTATGTTGAACACAACTTTCACAGTTATTTTTCTTTCACCATGTATATGTTATTTCATAGCAGAAAAGTTTGAAGTTTTTATATAGTCAAATTTGTCTTTTCCTTATGGATTTCTGTCTTCGGCATCATTTACTGAAAATCCCTCTACATTCTAAGTCACCCAAATTTTGGGTTATTTTCAGTTTTCATGATTAAATCTCCCATTCACCCAAAATTTATATTGATATAAAGAGTGGAGTACTGACCAGACCTTTCTTCCCCCAAATGATTAGCTGGTTTTAATAAAGCCTTTTTTGGAATAATCTGCCTTTTCTATGATGACCTTAAATGTCACCTTTTTTATTTATTAAATACTTATATACCAGATATCTTTGACAAATCCCATATTACTATATTTGTCTCTCAGTTTCCTGATCTGTACTCAACTTTTCTGAATAGGAAGAGCAGTCTCACCCAAAATCCTAGATATTTAACTACCTTCTCATGCACAGGGCCTGGTATATGGTAATTATTCAATAGATGTGTACTTGAAAAGGATGTAATGACTACTTTGAAAGAGTCTGATGGACAGTGATAACCCAACAACTACAGAGATATTTGCAGATGTAAACATGTAACTTAAAGTATGTAAGAAATAAACAGAACTCTATATATTTTCCTAGGTTTGTCTAACCAAAGAAATATGTTTTTAAAACAGAAAAAGTAAAATCTTTCAAAATGCCTTCCAGCCCTCACCAGGAGTCATGGTTACAGCCTCCTTACTGGTTTTCTTCTTCCCAGTGTGGCCCCTTTCATGGCACTGTGCTTTATGTTCAGAGTGAACACAGAAAACAAATATGGCCAGTTTTTCAATAATATAAGGTCATCAACAGTATCTCAATAACTATGGAATGTATTGTAACCTTTCTTATATATGATTAATGTGAATACATTCATACAATATTTGCTAATACATGTACCTTTTTCTCTAGCTGTATTTCTTGCTTCAGTCAATTTGAAAACTATACTTTTCCCCATGCCGTGTCATGGTTCTTAGTCTTTTCTCAAATCTGGACAACTATGCATTCTCTCATCCATCCAACATTTCTTTATCTTCTAGTCTCAGCTCAAGCATCACTTCTTATACACAGCCTTTCCTTGGAATTTCTAAGTAGAAAGGATACAACTTCTTTGATGAGCTGACTGTGTTCTTATGCCTGACTGCCACAGCAACTGTAAGATTCCATTGCAATTGTTTAGTTAAATGTCTTCTCTTCTGGAGAAAGTCTGGAAAGGCTGAAGCTATTCTTTTGCTCTTGGCATCCCTAATATCTAAAAGAGTGTTAGTATTTAGAGGCTCAATATATATGTGAACAGAGGCAGTGTAGCATAGAAGTCAAGAGCATGGGCTTTGGAATTAGAGAGGGCTGGGCCTAAGTACCAACTGCACTATTTAATGGTTGCTTGACTTGAATCATTTCTTTATTCCCTATGAGACTCTGTTTCCTCATCTGTAAAATGTGGGTGATAATAACAAACCTGCAAGAATATTATTAGAATTAAGTGAGAAAATGTAGAGAAAGGACTCAGCACAGTGCTTGGCATATAGCTATACTAGTATAGCTATACAAGTAAAGAGTAGTAACAAGTAGTGTCCATAGTAGTAACTATACTGGTATGAAAGTCAAAAAACTTAAAGCTCCATTTCTTCAGGACTTGTAAGACTTCTAAGGAGAATAATTAGAGAGTAAGTTATCATATAACTAATTGATATTTTAACTAATGTAAATAAATAGGTTTTTAAATACCAATATATTTGCTCTTGTTCACATTATTCACAGGATATTTATAACTTTCATTAGTATATTAAATTTCCAGAAAGTTCTGTTTAATCATGTTATTTTATTTTTGTCATCCATATTAAACGAATAAATTTGTATCGTCTTCAAAAATTCTCCTGCAATATTTATTATTTATTCTTAGGGTTGGTTGCAACTCTCCACGTATACATTGTTTTGAGAATTTCATAAAATATTTAATTAACTTATGGAATGAAATACACATTTCTTTAATTATATTAGCTACCATAGAAGAATTTTTGTGAACTATTACACATGTATTTTTAGAAATCAGGAATTTGAAGCTATTTCTATGTTTATATGTAGTCTATTGGCACTAGTGGATTTTCAACAATTAACCCGATATATGAGGACTACATTAGATTAAGCTTTGTTTGTTCAAGTATAAATTACTTCATTTATTTGTTATTTATATCCTACCTACTTCTCAAATTAATTAGGAGTGGCATCCAAGTAAAATTATGTATAAATATTATTTTAGTAATTTTCTATTTCACTTATATTACACTCAAGTTCTCAGGTTTTAATTCTACACACAATCTTCTTATCCTACATTTCAAAATCAGATTTATCAAGGGGAGAAAATCACTGCAGGTCAGGAACTGTGAGTTCCAGTCTCAGCTCTGGCACTACAATTGTGCCCAACCTGGGATGTCATATAATTTATATTTTCCTATGTAAAATGAGAAATTGGGCAAGAAGTATCTCAAGGTTACTTCCAACTATAATTTACCTTTCCTCTGTAAGTTCCATTCTCTTTCTTAACCTCAAAATATTTAATTATTCTCCAATTATTTATATTTTAAACCAGAGTTATCTTAACATTTAGTGAGATATGTGGGCAGCTACACAAATTACTATTATAGGCTGGAATGAAAAAACAGGACTGGAAGTTAATGTCAACTGTTTTGAAGTTACTGAATCTCAGGACCTGAAATTGGAAATTAATATTTGGGATAAATAGTTCCAAGTTCTCTCCCAGTGGAAGAAATACAAGTAGCAATTGGTTATTGGTTATTTAATACGTATTACCTTCTGTGCATTAGCACTTGTTCATCCTTTATTTTGCATTCTACATGTTCAAATATTGGTTATTCCTCAAGACTCAGTTCAAATTCCACTGACTCTGTGAAATCTTTCTTGTGTTTCTTATGATGACTCAGAGAAATGTATGCATGCATCTGTTATGACTCAGAAGACTTCCTAATTTCCCTTTAAGAAAGAGACTATGTTTCAGATCATGGTGTCTATCAAATAAACTAAAAGTATTACTAGCTTTACAAATTTTCCTCCCCAAAATGCCTGACTGATTAATTGACTGAATGCATTTAGGTATGTATGCATGTATGAATGAACAGATGAATGAATAGCCTGAGATGAAATTCCATAAAAAGCTGGAGCCTGAGTATGGCAATGGTGCAGAAGTGCTTACATGCATCTTGAATGTGGGAATGTGATATGGTTTGGTTCTGTGTCCCCACCCAAATCTCACCTGGAAATGTAATAATCCCCATGCGTCAAGGATGGGACCAAGTGGAGATAATTGTATCATGGGGACAGTTTCCACCATACTGTTCTCATGATAGTGAGTGAGTTTTCAGGAGATCCGATGGTTTTATAAGGGGCTACCCCCTTCGCTCAGCACACATTCTCTCTCCTGCCACCCTGTGAAGAGGTGCCTTCTGCCATGATCATAGGTGTGCTGAGGCCTCCCAAGCCATACAGATTTGTGAGTTAATTAAAACTCTTTTATTTATAAATTACCCAGATTCAGGTATTTCTTCATAGCATCATGAGACCAGACTAATACAGAATGTACGTACAAAATGCAGCTTAGATGAACATTTCCATTTACATAGCAAATGATGCACTCTTCCCTACTATCCTAAGACATATAGAGGTGTTTTCCTCTATCTGCCAGTTTTGGAGATTCTCTTCTACATACTGATATTCTTACCATTTCTAACCGCATACAAAAGTTGCAAGATTTTTATCAGTTGATACCCTTCATGTCTTGGATTAGTTCTCTTTTCAAGAATCTAGTACTACCTCATCTA
>NW_012105298.1:1386074-1392221 GCF_000951045.1 Mandrillus leucophaeus
GTAATTTTCTATTTCACTTATATTACACTCAAGTTCTCAGGTTTTAATTCTACACACAATCTTCTTATCCTACATTTCAAAATCAGATTTATCAAGGGGAGAAAATCACTGCAGGTCAGGAACTGTGAGTTCCAGTCTCAGCTCTGGCACTACAATTGTGCCCAACCTGGGATGTCATATAATTTATATTTTCCTATGTAAAATGAGAAATTGGGCAAGAAGTATCTCAAGGTTACTTCCAACTATAATTTACCTTTCCTCTGTAAGTTCCATTCTCTTTCTTAACCTCAAAATATTTAATTATTCTCCAATTATTTATATTTTAAACCAGAGTTATCTTAACATTTAGTGAGATATGTGGGCAGCTACACAAATTACTATTATAGGCTGGAATGAAAAAACAGGACTGGAAGTTAATGTCAACTGTTTTGAAGTTACTGAATCTCAGGACCTGAAATTGGAAATTAATATTTGGGATAAATAGTTCCAAGTTCTCTCCCAGTGGAAGAAATACAAGTAGCAATTGGTTATTGGTTATTTAATACGTATTACCTTCTGTGCATTAGCACTTGTTCATCCTTTATTTTGCATTCTACATGTTCAAATATTGGTTATTCCTCAAGACTCAGTTCAAATTCCACTGACTCTGTGAAATCTTTCTTGTGTTTCTTATGATGACTCAGAGAAATGTATGCATGCATCTGTTATGACTCAGAAGACTTCCTAATTTCCCTTTAAGAAAGAGACTATGTTTCAGATCATGGTGTCTATCAAATAAACTAAAAGTATTACTAGCTTTACAAATTTTCCTCCCCAAAATGCCTGACTGATTAATTGACTGAATGCATTTAGGTATGTATGCATGTATGAATGAACAGATGAATGAATAGCCTGAGATGAAATTCCATAAAAAGCTGGAGCCTGAGTATGGCAATGGTGCAGAAGTGCTTACATGCATCTTGAATGTGGGAATGTGATATGGTTTGGTTCTGTGTCCCCACCCAAATCTCACCTGGAAATGTAATAATCCCCATGCGTCAAGGATGGGACCAAGTGGAGATAATTGTATCATGGGGACAGTTTCCACCATACTGTTCTCATGATAGTGAGTGAGTTTTCAGGAGATCCGATGGTTTTATAAGGGGCTACCCCCTTCGCTCAGCACACATTCTCTCTCCTGCCACCCTGTGAAGAGGTGCCTTCTTCCATGATCATAGGTGTGCTGAGGCCTCCCAAGCCATACAGATTTGTGAGTTAATTAAAACTCTTTTATTTATAAATTACCCAGATTCAGGTATTTCTTCATAGCATCATGAGACCAGACTAATACAGAATGTACGTACAAAATGCAGCTTAGATGAACATTTCCATTTATATAGCAAATGATGCACTCTTCCCTACTATCCTAAGACATATAGAGGTGTTTTCCTCTATCTGCCAGTTTTGGAGATTCTCTTCTACATACTGATATTCTTACCATTTCTAACCGCATACAAAAGTTGCAAGATTTTTATCAGTTGATACCCTTCATGTCTTGGATTAGTTCTCTTTTCAAGAATCTAGTACTACCTCATCTACCTATGGTTAAGTGTACCTGAATTAAAAGTGCCATCTTCTATGGTAGTAATTTCGTATGTGCTCTCTCACACACTTGAAAATCTATAAACCCAGGATGGAGCTTAAATTATTTAACTTGGCTTATTCTTGTGACTCTATTTCATAGCCCTCCTCCACCCTCATCTCCCATACTATGCTATTTTCTCTGACTGGAACATTAACTACCACAATCACATTTTTTTTTTTTTTTTTTTTGCTAAACTATTTTCATTCTTTATGTCTTCACTTAACTAGCACTTTGGGACAAAGGAATTTCACTGAGCATTTAAGAATAGGGGAGTATCTCTTCAATTCACTTCCTTACAGCTCTATATTATTATTGAAGCACTTATCCTATTGTGTAATGTAACTATCTGTTTACCATTCTGTATGCGCTATGTCAGTGAGCCTTCTCTAAGGTCTAGGAAGGTGTCTTTTAAATTCTGGTGGTAGATACAAAGCAGTTTTTGATTAATATTTGATAAATGAATACATAAATGCCATTTATGATAGTAATAACAATTTTAAAAGTCAAAGAGGAAAAATTGTTTTCTGAGACACATTACAATAATGAAACTGATTTCTAAGATTTAATTCATACTACCTAATTACCCATAACTACTGTAATCATAATTAATTCTTAAGTTTACATTATTCCTAACAGTAACGGGGGAGTCAGGGGAAATTGTGGATAAAGAAAAAATATCATCACATAGTGTGACTCTAATAGAAAGACTTGCAGATGAAATGCCAAAAAATCTAAATTTAAAAATAAAATAAAAATTTAATAGTGTAAGAATAAGATCATGTAACTTTTGTTTGATAAGTATTGAATGTACAATTTTTTGGTAGTACCTACAAACAAATACCTGTTCAATTCTTTCTCAATGAAACTGTTAATAAGACTGAGCTAGCAAGAACCGTACACAAAGATTTTGCAGTCATTATCACCCAGAACCAGGGCTTTTAAATATTTTTTACCAGAGCCTTTTTAAAAAATACATTTTTTTCATGCCGTGCGCGGTGGCCCACGCCTGTAATCCCAGCACTTTGGGAGACCAAGGCAGGTGGATCATAAGGTCAAGAGCTCAAGACCAACCTGGGCAACATGGTGAAACCCTGTCTCTACCAAAAATACAAAAATTATCGAGGTGTGGTGGCATGTGCCTGTAGTCCCAGCTACTCAGGAGGCTGAGGCAGGAAAATCGCTTGAATGCAGGAGGTGGAGGTTGCAGTGAGACAAAACCATGCCATTGCACTCCAGCCTAGGCCACAGAGAGAGACGAGACTCTGCCTCAAAAAGAAAAAAAAAAGAAATACATTTTTTTCTGGAAGCCTACCACAGACAAAAATATAAACATGTACATACACACAACTGAATCGAATTCCATGAAACAATACCTAACCTATTGTGCAAAGTACTCCACTCCATTAATTCACTAATAACACATCAGCTGAGATCAACTACTAGATATTTATAGCAACACATTGCATTGTGATTCACACTCCAAAAATCCTGTCCTGGAAGGAGGTCACTAAATCTTAGTCACAATCCAACTGGATTTTCAATTTTGAAAATTTTTCTTAAACCCTGTATAGAGAGATTAGAACTCAACTTCAATGATAAACTCTATTTTTCAAACACATTCTACTACTGTTTTTCAAAAAAAATCTGAAGTTTTCTAAAGCAGTCTTCAGCTAAGTACAATTGAAAGGGTAGTAGATATAGATGTAAATTCTCTCCCTTTTAAGCCACATTGCTTCCCAGCCACCATTTATTTTACACACACACACACACATATATATACACACACACACACATATATACACACACACACACACACACTGTAATCCCAGCTACTCGGGAGGCTGAGGCAGGAGAATCACTCGAATCCAGGAGGCAGAAGTTGCTGTGAGCTGAGATTGCACCACTGACCTCCAGCCTGAGCAACAAGAGTGAAACTCCACCTCAAATAAGCAAAACAAAACAACAACAACAAAAACCATAGTTTTGATATACTCTACGCCAGCAATCCCCAACCTTTTTGGCACCAGGGACCAATTTTGTGGAACACAACTTTTCCATGGATGGCAGGGACGGGGTTGGTGGGGTGTAGATGGGGATAGCTGCAGGATAAAACTGACCCACCTCAGATCATCAGGCGTTAGATTCTCGTAAGGAGCTTGCAACCTAGATCCGTTGCAAGGGCAGGTGACGATAGGGCTCACACTCCTTTGAGAATCTAATGCCACTGCTGATCTGACAGGAGATGGAGCTAAGGCGATAATGTTCCCTAGCCGGCAGCTCACCCCCTGCTGTGTGGCCCAGTTCCTAACGGGCCACGGACCAGTACTGGTCCACAGCCAGGGGTTGGAAACTCCTGTTCTACCCATAATAATCAGCTCCTCCACTCCTTCCATTAAACTCACTAAAATACCTACTTCTCATTTCTTCTCACTCATTTATTCATCACAAAGCATATTGGTTCTACACATGTCAGACATGGGGTTGAGTGATAATAATACATTAGAAATAAAGAGATACATGGTTTCCATCTTCATGCAGTACTCATTCTAGAGAAACAGTCATGTAAACAAGTACACACATTTGAGACTGTGCTAAGTGTGACAAAGGAAATAAAGAGGACACCGTGAGGGTGGAAATCAGGAGTGGGGGCAGTCACACAAGTTTGAGGCCAAATAAAGCTTCTGTTAGTAGGTAGAATAAAATCTTAGACATCAAAAAGGTGACAAAATCAGTGGTGAAAAGAGCTAAGGAAAGAAATTTCAGGCAGAGAGAGGAATAGCTAATATTCTAGGCAGAAATAAAGCTTCTTTTGAAAACTGAGAAAGACTCTGTGACTGAAATATAATCATTAAGAGGAAACAAGACAAGGTTGGAGAGATAAGCAGGAGCCAAGTTAGACAGGGCCTTGTAAGCCACTGCAAAGAATCTGGATATTGTTCTAAGGGTAATGAAAATCTGCTGAAGGACTTAGCCAGCTTGTGACATGATCTGATTTGCATTTTGGAAGGATTACTTCTAACTGCTATGTAGAGAATGGATTAGAGCTTGTAAACGTGAAAGTCCAGCTAAGGAGACTATTTCAACAAATCTAGGCTACAAATGACATGACTTGGCCTAGGGTGGTGGCAATGGATACAGGAAAAAATACACAAAATTTCAACATATATTTTATGTAAGAATCTTAAGACTTCTGAATCAGAAAATAAGAACAAGGCAAAGAGAAGAATTAAGGATAACTTCTATCTATCTTGAGTAACTGGATGGATGGTGATGTCATCAACTGAGACAGCAAAGTTTAGAGGAAGGCAGACTCATCCATAATATCTGCAGGTCCCAAGGCTTAGTTCCAAATGAAGTTACAACATATGCTTAAGTGTTTTAAAAGTATTAATGAAGTGGCCAGGTGCGGTGCCTCACACCTGTAATCTCAGCACTTTGGGAGGCTGAGGCAGGCGGAACACGAGGTCAGAAGTTCAAGACCAGCTTGGCCAACATAGTGAAACCCTATCTCTACTAAAAATACAAAAATTAGCCGGGGATGGTGGCACATGCCTATAGTCCCAGCTACTCAAGAGGCTGAGGCAGGAGAATAGCTTGATCCCAGAGGTGGAGGTTGTGGTGAACCAAGATCATGCCACTGCATTCCAGCCTGGGCAACAGAGTAAGACTTTGTCTCAAAAAAAAAAAAAAAAAGTAATAATGAGGTTAATAATCCATTAAATAATATGTTGTATCATTCTACACTCATAATAACACCTGGTAATAAACTTTATACTTAGCTTAAATATATAATTTTCATATTTCTTAGAATTTTGTGCAGGAGTATAGCAGCACAGAGAACACAGGCCCTTGGCCCCCAGCCTAAACCCTTTATTTTTCATACCTTGCTACATCCTTCTCAGCCAGCACCCTCACTCACATTCATTTGGACACTCCAATTTAAATATCCAGTTCTGTTCAGTCTCCCACCGGTGCAAATATCCACTTACTGAGCCTCAAGGCATTTTTGAGAATGAGCCTGGGGTTGAGAGCTATACACAATCAAAAGTGGAAAATGGACCATTTGGGAAATTAACTCTTGGACTCAGGATACTTAGAGCTTGGTTCTGACGTGGAGGAAAACACTACCTTGCAGCGAGAATGACCATTTTGCCCCCAAAAGTGAGCTACAGCTGGAAGAAGTCACAGTAAGCACAGTGTCAAGGGTAGGGACCATTTTTATCTGTGTTTAAGGGTGGTATTAGAGAAACAGAAGGATTGGAAAACATGAGAATCAGAATTTCTAACTATGTTAGGGTAAACTTAAGATATCTATACATACTCCGGTGAAGATATCCAGTAAGCTACTGGCCATAAGGATTTGGGATATCTAAGTAATGACTGAGTGTTGGGTACCTAGTTCCTTTTCATCTCAACTCCTATTGACATACTGGAATAATTTAATTCATAACACTCTGGTCTCACATTTTCTTGATCATGTTGAGTTTAATGATCTTCACACATTCATTTACTCATTCAGAAAT
>NW_012105298.1:1392271-1398574 GCF_000951045.1 Mandrillus leucophaeus
CAGCACTTTGGGAGGCTGAGGCAGGCGGAACACGAGGTCAGAAGTTCAAGACCAGCTTGGCCAACATAGTGAAACCCTATCTCTACTAAAAATACAAAAATTAGCCGGGGATGGTGGCACATGCCTATAGTCCCAGCTACTCAAGAGGCTGAGGCAGGAGAATAGCTTGATCCCAGAGGTGGAGGTTGTGGTGAACCAAGATCATGCCACTGCATTCCAGCCTGGGCAACAGAGTAAGACTTTGTCTCAAAAAAAAAAAAAAAAAGTAATAATGAGGTTAATAATCCATTAAATAATATGTTGTATCATTCTACACTCATAATAACACCTGGTAATAAACTTTATACTTAGCTTAAATATATAATTTTCATATTTCTTAGAATTTTGTGCAGGAGTATAGCAGCACAGAGAACACAGGCCCTTGGCCCCCAGCCTAAACCCTTTATTTTTCATACCTTGCTACATCCTTCTCAGCCAGCACCCTCACTCACATTCATTTGGACACTCCAATTTAAATATCCAGTTCTGTTCAGTCTCCCACCGGTGCAAATATCCACTTACTGAGCCTCAAGGCATTTTTGAGAATGAGCCTGGGGTTGAGAGCTATACACAATCAAAAGTGGAAAATGGACCATTTGGGAAATTAACTCTTGGACTCAGGATACTTAGAGCTTGGTTCTGACGTGGAGGAAAACACTACCTTGCAGCGAGAATGACCATTTTGCCCCCAAAAGTGAGCTACAGCTGGAAGAAGTCACAGTAAGCACAGTGTCAAGGGTAGGGACCATTTTTATCTGTGTTTAAGGGTGGTATTAGAGAAACAGAAGGATTGGAAAACATGAGAATCAGAATTTCTAACTATGTTAGGGTAAACTTAAGATATCTATACATACTCCGGTGAAGATATCCAGTAAGCTACTGGCCATAAGGATTTGGGATATCTAAGTAATGACTGAGTGTTGGGTACCTGGTTCCTTTTCATCTCAACTCCTATTGACATACTGGAATAATTTAATTCATAACACTCTGGTCTCACATTTTCTTGATCATGTTGAGTTTAATGATCTTCACACATTCATTTACTCATTCAGAAATATTTACTGATCACTTACTACGTGCCACTTCCCACAAAACTTAAAAAGTTTTACAGGACCAGATGTTGCAGCATCTGTGTAGCTTAAAATCATTCAACTTCAGCACCACAGGATCCCACGATTACATCCTGGAATCTCAAATTTCCTTCCAACCAAATACTCTGTTCTGAGAGCTACTAGAGAAAATGTTGCATTATATAGATTAAGGCAATAACCAATTCATGGTTTAATCAGAGTTCATGGTGCAACACCCTGCTATTTGGCATTCTTTCTGCATATCATTGCTCAGCTCTGTCTCCCTTTTCTTATAGTGAATATTCCAAACTTCTACCATCATCCTTGCCCATCCTTCCCTGTCATCCCTAAGTGCCACCAAAAATTAGTGTGTTAACACAGCAAAGATGTAACATAGAAAATCGAATGTGACAGGTGTTCAATAAATAATTGGTTCAATGAATTGGTTTATATGAATAAATTATTGGTTTATATGGATAAATTTCAACTTACCCTTGCAATCAACTTTTAATTTATTTTCTTTAATTATTGCAAGCATAATAGTAATTTACCTCTGTATACCATTCATCTTTCACAATGCACTATTTTGGAAATTAATATCAGCTCATGGGGGAACTGATATTAACGCAGCCATGAGATAGGTGATTAAGCAATGCTCATTTTACTTGCCCAATATCATAGGCACAGTATCCTTCTACTTCAAAATATTTACAATAGTCACAAGGATAGATATTTAAAATAAATTATAATTACACTAAATAAATACTTAAGATTATGTATAAAACACAGCAACTGTCTGCTTTGTGTTATAAAACGACACTAGCAGACTCTAGAAAGACGGACCACACCAGAATCCCAAGACTACAGAATAGCTATTTCCATTCCATTTTTATTCCAGTGAACCTACATCCAAGTATAGGGATACTGAAACATAGGAGATATTAAGCTTTTCTCACTTTATTTTTAGATTTCCCTTTGTGTCATGATATGATTGGGAAAAAGACATTTAAATCACGTGGACTTCTAGTATCTAATAATAACAGACAAGATTTATTTAGCATTACTGTGAACATTTGACATACAGTACCTTAATTTTTTAAACACCATTTTTGGAGTATATTTTTATTCCAATTTATGTTGACAAACCCCAGATTTAGAAAAGAGAAGTAATTTGCATAAGGTCTAACAGCTAATAATCAATAAAGCAAGTATCTGAACCCAAGATTTCCCCAGAGCTTACAGAGTTAACTGTCATACTATGCTGATATGCTGACTTCCTGTCAAAGTGTATCCTGTCACCTCCAGTTCTGTGAATTCCTGAGCTATAACTACTTGTCTCTTCCACGAATGTGAAAACAGTATTACTTGCAATTCTTTCTCTTTGCGCGCACACACACACACGCTTTCCATTTTCCCATAAGATTAGCTTATTTTTTTAAATGTTGTTTATGATGATACCAAAATCTCCCACTGGAATTAATTAACTGATATTCTCTATTGCACTGTAATATGCAAAGTAATAAATGCCTTCTCAGATTAATAGCTGAAGCAAAACTAAGGTGGTTAATGAGTCTCAAAGCCTATTTACTTTGAGACAATAGTGATTATTGTTCTTTTACAGTCAACCATATCATTAGGAGGAAATACAAGAAAAATATATCTTACCTCACCTGAATGTGCTGAAAATAGTGTTTCTATAAAGTATTCAGCAAGACACATTCTAATACTACATGATATAAATATATTGGTAAAAATTTTTTAATGATTTACAGTTTGGTGAGGTTTACTAAGATAGTATCATTTACATTAATAAAGTAAATATATATGATAAAAATTTTAACGAAGTAAAGGAAATGAAAAATTTTCCTTATAGTAATAATGCACTCTTAATCATTTATGTATAACTTCCATTTAATGTTTCCAGTCTGTGGTTTACAAAAATTGTTCTTGTTTGACTTAATTGCATGAAACTCACTGCAAAAGAAACTCATATAAGTGTCTACTTTCATCACCTGGGGGAAATAAAATATTAGCTAATTCGAAAGTTATTTCAAATGGTTATTATATGTACATAAAAATTATGCTCTGATGTAAAAGTCAGGAAGACATTTGGAAATGGGTTATGTTTTTTCTTGATTTTTATTATCACTTACCATAACCTTCTATAAAATTATTTAAAACCATGAGCCCCATGTCAATCATTTGTAAGACAAACTATATTTCCCAAAAGTTAGTGTTACTGGACAAGAATATTATCTGCTTTCCAGTTGTGGAAATATACCATGTTTTGCCATGTATATAAGGACTGGCCTTTAATTCACACCAAACTCATGCATGTTATATCAAGCAAAATTATTCAAAAATATATACTTAGATACATGACAAAGCAAGTTACTGAATACATAAAAATAGTACAAATACCTTTATCTAGTCTTAAAGAACTTAAGATTCCATAATTGTTTACAACAGTAGCAGTATTAATCTCAGAACTTAGAAATACAAAATTTTAAAGAGAGGAGTGAACACTATATTACCACACACAATTAGCTATCTTGGTATGAAGCACTGGTTGACCATATCCAAATTATGCAACTAAGGATGGTAAAACTTTGCTGAGTACCCTAGTAGAACATTCATTGACATGACTAAGGCAGGGACATCAGGCATCTAAAAAATCGAACTGTTAGTGTTGTGATGCACAAAATATAAAAGACTCAATTTTCTTCAGTTTTACATCACAAGGCATAAGAACGTTTGTCCAATCTTTTATTATTGATTCATATCTATCTGTCTATCTGTCTATCTATCCATCTATCTGTCTTCTGTTATCATTATGTTTGAAGAGGGGAAAAGCACTAATTTTCTGCTTCCAATATCCTCATCTCCTTACCTTATAGGTCCTACTTTCTTGTTAGACCACGTCAAAATTATTATTACCCAATAATTTTTAGTATTATCATTTCTTTTTATTTCCTTTTACTCAGTTATGCTATGTTGCACCCTGCATTCTCATCCATTTCTCTGGAAAGAAATATGATTTTCTTTCCATTTTGTTACGCACTCACATACACACAACATGTCTTATTTATTTTTAAGTCACACTTAATATGAAATGTGAGTGAAAATAGGCAAGAGGATCATTACACACATACACAAACAAAATTTATAAAGTATTAATACATACATTAGTCAATTTTCATACTGCTATAATGAACTGCACAAGACTCGGTAATTTATAAAGGAAAAAGGTTTAATTGACTCACAGTTCATCATAGCTGGGGAGACCTCAGGAAACTTAAAATCATGGCAGAAGAAGAAGGGGAAGCAAGGCACCTTCTTTACAAGGCGGCAGGAAGGAGAATGAATGCAAGAGGAACTACCAAACATTTATAAAACCATCAGTTCTTGTGAGAACTCACTCTCACAAGACCAGCCTGGAGAAAACTGCCTCATAATCCATTTATCTCCACCGGGTCGCTCCCTTGACATGTATGGATTATGGGGATTATAATTCAAGATGAAATTTGGGTGGGGACACAAAGCATAACCACATCAGTACACAATCACAACTTTTCGTGTACATGTTTTTGTTTTTGTTTTTGTTTTAGTTCACTGTAACTACCTTCAGGTTTTAGTTCTGCATCACATTATCCAAGAGGGTACTAAATTTTATAGTTTTCAGGATAACTTGAAAATGTCTCTGAAATATGACCCAGATGAGGGAAGTTAGTCTTTGGAAGAGTTTAAAAGGAAAAACTTAATTTGGTATTGTGGCTACTACATTACAACATCAGCAGCCCTTCTGTGTATTATCCGTCCATTTGTTCCTTCATGAGAGTCATTCAGCACCAACCATATGCTGGGCACTATGTTACAGTTTTTTAAAAGGTTATCATACGTCCTCAGGGCTTTGGAAATCATGTGCTAGGTACAGAAAATCAATAAATTGACTGTTGAGGTAAGCTTCAGTGGAGCTGTGTACAGGTGTTGTAGGAGCTCACAGGACAGGCATTTAATTCCAATCAGAGTCGGAGTTAGAAACACTCTCCAGAGGGAGTGAAACCTCACTGGAGTTCTGACCTGTACAGAATGAGGATTTTTCCTGATACCAGTCTGCATTATTTACAAAAAAAAACATTGCACCAGAGTAATCTTTGTGAAAAAATTACCCTATTTCATGTAATTTTAAGGACGTATCTATCACATTTTAACAGCTCTGAACACAGGCCATATTTTGCAATTGAAGGCATGTCATAGTTGAATTGACAGCATTTTTCCTTTTAAGAAAATAATGGTGTATCTTATAGTTAATGGCATCTTCAGCTTGATGATATATAGGAAGCCATCATTCTGCAAGACATCACTTGCGCAGTATTTCTGCTGAGAGAGTGTAACTAGCCCTGACAGTTTCTCTGCAATTATATAAGGTTACTTCTCCCACTTACTCTCCACAAAGACTTAAACTCTCTTAATTTCAGCTATTAACTTGGAAATTGGCTTAAATAAATTGTCTATGACTAGTCTCTCTACTTGCAAACAATGGCTGCCTCTCATCCATAGTTTCCACAAATGGTGAAGTAAAATGTTCTAGAATATCTCTTCTAAAGACTAATTTTTTTCAGAAAATATGTTAAAACATTGTAAAAATAGTTTTAAATCACTTGAAAATGATAAGAAAAAAACATCTTAAATGTTCTCACCACAAAAGTCTAAGTATGTGTGGTAGAGGATATGTTAATGAGCTTGATGTAGCCATTCCACATGTATGTTTTTTAAAAAGAAAACATCTTAAAACAATACTTAAAACTACTGGATCAATGAGGAGAACTAGTTTATGGAAAATTCTATTAGGCTCCTAGTTTTATCCTCAATCATCATTTTACAGCCTAGTTATGCAGATCATATTAAAGGCAGCCATTTTCATGAAAAAACAGGTAGTGAGACAAAGTAATTCCAAGGATGATCTATTGTAAATATTCATGCATTCTGCTTTTCAGGTAGATTTGAGAATTCCCACTATGTATGGACCGTGTCCCACAAGCCTACAAAAATATGATACAGGTATAAAAGCCTTATGTTTCCAACTTTAATTCATAATTATTTTCCTTTCTGTGCAACACTATAGTGTCTAACCTTGTAGTGTTAAATACACTCCAGCTTTTTAACATTGTACAACTTGTCATCCTCTTCTGAA
>NW_012105298.1:1399374-1440265 GCF_000951045.1 Mandrillus leucophaeus
GGTGGACACTTAATACTTCCCAAGAAGTGAAGAGTCTGCATCAGGGACCTCTGCTAAATGACTGAGTTTTAGCTATTCTTGCCACATGCACACAAAACAGAGAAACTATGTGGGACGACGAATATGTTGATTTGCTCATTGTAGTAACTATTTTACTAACCATACGTAGCCCGTAACATCTTATTGCATACCTTAAGAATAAACAATAAAATGTATTTTAAAAAAAATTTTAAAGGTTGTCTCTTATAACTTCCCTATTACTTCTTTATTAAAAAATTTACATTTCTTTTAAACTCTGCTGAGACTTTTATTAAAATAATGTTATATTTCTTCATAATCTTCCTACATAGGCTTTTGATGGTATAACTGTATGTCCATTTTCTCCCATTAACTTTCAAAATTTTAGTGTATAATTTTGCAAAACATTAGAAATATATACACGAAATCATAGCAGAAATACCTGTATATGTCAAGTCTCAAAATTTGGATCTGAAATCCCTGCAAAATCTTCAATCCATAAGGCTGTTTTCTCATCTGTACAACAGAGGTAATTATAGCCCTGGGTCACAGCATACTGAAAAGAGGTCATGTGCCTTAATACATGATAAGTGCAAAATGTGGCATTGTTTACTGAAGTTACCATCTATTTGTCAAATGTTACTCTGGGACTATACATTCTGAGAATATTGTATTTTCTCATACAAATAGCTGGCCATAGTTTCTTGCAGGGAATGTGCACAGTGATGAGAAGGGAGACATACATTTTATTTTATCCCTTTTTGTACCATTTGTTGTTGTTTGCCATGTGTACGCATTACTTATCCAAAAGTATCATTTTTTTTAAAATGTTCTTTAAAGATCCTCTTTCTGTGTTCTTCTTTGTGCACTTTAGAGACAGATCAATTAGCACAGGCAGTGTGACCCAGAAATCACTGAAGCCAACCAAACCTCCGATTTAGAAAATAAAGTATTGGCTGGCTTATGAATTGAAGATTAACAAGCTATTGTTAATACGATAAGGAAGTAAATCGGCAGGAAACAGAGAAGAAGCTACAGATAGAAAAATGAAGATGTAAACTGCAGAAGAGGTCAATTTTAAAAATATGACCTGGGATTAAAAAAAAACACTTATGTGTAAATAAATGCATATTTATGCATGGATATGCATTTATATCCATATATAAATACAATGCATAATACATTGCTTTTAAATGAATAAACTTTTAAATATAATAATTTTTACATTATTCAGAATCAATAAATGGTAAGGTATAAAGTATTTTCTTTACAAACAGAAGGAACACATTTTAGTGCGGATGACCATTTCAATAAAATGTTTTGATATTTGAATCATAATGCCAATTTTTACGTTTTATATGTCAAAAATCATTATGGATATGACATTTACTCAAATATGACACTTTATTTTACTGTTACAGTGACGATATTAAAATGTATACTATATTTTGGTTGTAGCACTGAATTTTTTGAATCATGAATCAGATAAATCAGTGGGTTTTTGTTTGTAAAACTTTAAGGAAGGACCAGGCTTCTCCTTTCCCCTCAAAACCGCGTCTCTACTAAAAATACAAAAAAATTAGCCGGGCGTGTTGGCGGGCGCCTGTAGTCCCAGCTACTAGGGAGGCTGAGGCAAGAGAATGGCCTGAACCCGGGAGGCGGAGCTTGCAGTGAGCGGAGATCTCGCCACTGCACTCCAGTCTGGGAGACAGAGTGAGAAAATAAATAAATAAATAAATAAATAAATAAATAAAAAGTTAATTACTAGAAAAATGATACAAAATGTGACACACAAAAAAGCCAAAATATTTATTAAACACAATAGGTAAAAATTACTCTGTTGTTTGGCATAAATGGTCTTAAATGCTAATTCCTATTTTCTGTCTCCCAACAAACCTGTAACAAACACTGGTAACATGACAGTGATATAGTGAATAGACTACACTTCGAGTAGCACTGAAGAGGGTTAATACACAATTCAGTAAAAATGTCTCAACTAATTCTTGCCAGTTAGGTATATTAATGTTATCATGGATATTACAGTAAATGATATTAAATTGCCTCTCACTGTATTTTTAAAAAATTAACATATAACTAAAAAGGCAAAATAAATCATTATTGCACATTTTAGAAGTATTTACGTAAACAGGATTTTTAGTAAATATGTAATTTTATTTATGCCAAATATGAATATATATGCAAATATTATATTTTCTCTACTTAGTTTATTTAAATTTGATAAAGCATAAAGACTCATTTGATAAATCACAGACTCATTCCATCCCAGGCTATATAAATCTATTTAATTATCAGAAATAGTTTGACCATAAAAAAATCCACAATTCTATTTCTTATTATATGTATATAAAATGATACCAATTCCTTATATGCAACTTATCAATTTTCATTACTCAGAGCTCATTTACATGCTTCCTAATTACCTTGTCTTATCTTTTCCACCCAAGGTAACAACCTAACAACCTAAGGTAATTTGACCTAATTAAGCATATTCTATAAATAATTGGCCTAAAGTATTAGATACAGGTTGTGGCAATAGATAGCAATAATGAACCACAGCCATAGCAGAGAAAATTAGCCAAAGACAAAACCAACTGATGTGCTAATACTTTAGACATAAAATTAGAGGAACTTTAATAATAAATTCTTAAACTGTGTTACATTTTCTTCATTCAAATTCCAATAATATTAATGAAAAGTTCAATGAAACATATCATTGTAATGTCATTCTTATAGTAATAAGGCACATTGAGGGAATTAACAATACATAGATTGATCATCATCCCATACATAACTTCCAACATGTATGTATGTCAATTGAACATTCAAACATATATTCTGAGGACAGAACCGAAATATAAATATGTAATTGTAATGCTACTGTTATTAATGGAAATACATGAAATTCATTTCAGGGATTTGTTTTCAAAGTGGGATTTATGTAACACATATCCTGTAGCATGTATTTTGTGTTAGTGTTGTGAGTACTTTTATCTCAAACAAAAGAGAGACACATATATACACATGCACAATTTTCTTTTGAGAAATAAAGCTAATCTATTCCAAATACACTATTTTTAAAAAGAATAGTTTTTAAAATAAAATTTGAAGCATGTTTTCAAAATAAACATAAAACAAACTTTTACTATTTGCAGAAAATTTATATTCTCTATTTTCTTTTTTCTTTTTTTTTAATTTTTATTTTTTGGTTGTTGTGAGATGAAGTCTTGCTCTGTTGCTCAGGCTAGAGTGCAATGGCTTGAGGGATCTCAGCTCACTGCAACCTCCGCCTCCCGGGTTCAAGCAATTCTCCTGCCTCAGCCTCCTGAGTAGCTGGGACTACAGGTGCTTGCCACCATGCCCAGCTAATTTTTGTACTTTTAGTAGAGAAGGGGTTTCACCACGTTGGTCAGGCTGGTCTCAAACTCCTGACCAGGTGACCAGCCCGCCTCAGCCTCCCAAAGAACTGGGATTACAGGCGTAAGCCACCACGCCTAGCT
The DNA here is from genome assembly GCF_000951045.1 of Mandrillus leucophaeus. NCBI lineage: Eukaryota > Metazoa > Chordata > Mammalia > Primates > Cercopithecidae > Mandrillus > Mandrillus leucophaeus. The sequence goes on from NW_012105298.1 coordinate 1,402,911, forward strand.
GAAAATTTCTATTTTCATACAGTGAGTAAGGCAGCTATCAACTGTATCTATATACTCTGAGAATTGTCCAGAATGTAAGAAAAGAGAACAACGATAATTCATTAGGCATGCTATTAAGAACAGTTTCTAATCAGTCAAAAAATCTTATTTTGTTTGGTATATTTATGTAAGCAGAGAACTTTTTATTGTATTACTTATTCACGACTGAACTGTCATTTCTGTTATGTATCTAAATCTTCTTAAAAATTCTTTAAGATAAAAACTGCCATTAAAACAGCTTGTTTCAGACATGCAAAGGTAATTGAAGAAAAGCATGCCTAAGGGAATACTGACCTTTTTCAAGTATACATTCATAAACTCATAGAGCATATTTTTAGGGAAATACTGAAATTATCCGTCTTGTTTTTCAATAGAAAGACTTCTATTTATACATTGCTCACATTTGCTGTACCGCACTTATACTGCCTGCACTTCACCTACAGCTCCAGATATTCCTATCAAATCTTGTTTCCTGAATTCTGAAACTATTTCATCAAAATTTAGATGAAGAAATAACCTCTGTGGTTTGTGTCTTCAGAGACAAATGTGTGTTCTCTTATTAAGCCTGGGATACACTTGCTGGTGATTTCGTGCTACTTATTACATGTGTCTATGACTAATTTTTTAAATTTAACACAGAAAATCATATCTCCCCAGAAAAAAAAAAAAAAATGAAGGCGTCATGAGGACGGTATCAACTATTGAGCATGGTTTTGAAAATACAAATGTAGGCAAATAAATGATTATATAATTTATGGTAAGGCAGAAAGCTAGAATACAACTTTTATGTTAAAAATATATACAATGTAAAATAAATTGAATTTCCATTTATTTGTCAAAAACACTACAATGCTGTAATTCATAGAAAATGTTTTACACAAAATGTATAGTCAGAATTATTAACCTCTGCTATGAAACTTCATGTACATTAAATCTGCATTTTATACTCAACTGCATTTTCATCCATTTTATACTCAGAAGAGCTTTCTAAGAGGCAGAATTCACAATTGTTAAGAACACAGAATTTGAACTACAACTGCCTGAGTTGCAATAGTAAATTTTCTGTTCTGTTTCCTTGGACTTACCTTCCCTATGCCTCCATTTCTTCCTTGGTTATTGTAACTATTAAAGGTGATACAGTTCATGCAATGTGCTTATAATATTGCTTGGCAGTAGATAAGCACTTAATAACTTTTTGATAATGTTTTATTATTATTACTATTATCATTATATCTCCACAGATTTTTCTCTAGGGTTAATTTTCCAGGTTCATGTATTTTCTGTAATTCTAAATCTGTTTTCCCATGGTTGTGATTGACGGCAAACATTTATACACAGCTATATAAAATCATAACACACCTTGGTGTCAGCCAGCAAGGCAGTTTCCTGAATTTCATGGAATTCATCACCATTCATCAGTATATAATTTTGGATCAAGGTACATGCAGTTAGTGGATTAACCTTACAGCCATTTTCAAACATAGAACAGAGAGCTTCTTATTGCTTAGATTGGAGAAACTACAAGCTAATCATTGACATTGTAATCTAATCACCAAATGATAAAAAATATTATGGGAGGAAACAAAATCTACGTGCTGGATCTAATTACGTTACTATTCAGTAGCTTGCTGGAGAAGATGGGCAAGTTGCTGCAGTCATTTAAACAATCAAACATTCAATAGACCATTCCAGGCCCCAGTCCAAGCTGCGAGTGGAAAGCTAGTAGTTGTGCATTTCAAATCAAGACAAGTTGTTAAAGTATTAACTAAGAGGCTTCAGGAACTCTAATTCTTATGATCTTTAAGTAACAGCAATCCTGTGGTGGGAGTTATGATGATGTATGAGAAAGAGGTCAGGTACAGTCAGAGAGATATAGTTTCAAATCTCTGCTCTGCCACTTGATGACTGATATGAGCAAGTGACCTAATTTTTCAGTTCCATCTGTAAAATGGGGATCACATGGATCTTTCAGGGATTATATAAAGACAGTGGCCACAGAATATCTGCACACAGTTGGCATTCAGGAATTGGTGATGTTTTTTATTGGCGTCATAAAATAATAGAAAAATTTAAGAAACAAGTCAATATTTAAACATTATAGAAAACTGCATTATTATTCACTAGAATTATATAAGCAACAGGGAGATTATGTTAGTTATTCATACACCAATGCCAAGCACACACCAGGTACACAGAGCTAGTTATGACGCTGATGCTAAATGATGCAATTTATGGAAACAGAGTGAAATGAATAATCCATGTGTATCTGTCTCTTGTACAAGCATGAATGGCATAGAGCCTTGCTGAAAAATTAAGTTGCTGAAAATAAAATATAATAAAAAAATGTTCAGCAAACTATACAATAAGCTTTCCGTGGCTCGTGACCTTACAACATGGATTCTGCCAATGAACAAAATAAAGCACTGTATATTATGAACATTCCTAAATTTTCTGCACTGGTAGAGGGAATGACCTGGAAGAGCAGACAATTTATGCTTTATTTCTATTTTGACTCTTGAATAAGCGCTTGTACATATTCATTACATCACAATAGCTTTGTTTTTTTAAGTCAATGAAGCATTGTTTTTCTGAATGACCCACTAATTAAGAGAGAGCAGCAACTTGTGCTGGTACTAGCATTACTGGTCCTGTGGTGATATAAGGAGTTGCTTGGGAAAAAAAAAAAAAATTGAGAAATCTATAATTCATTTAGCATTATTTATTAAAATGTTAAATACAGGATTTAAAGATTTATTAGCTGTCAGTACAGAGGCTCGGTAAAAGTAATTTCAATAATTTGAAAAGTAATTAAGAAGATACATATATACACATACACACATATATATATGCATATTTATTATTAAACTTGTGTAATTCTGAAGCCACAAGACTAGACAGCATATAAAGAAGCAGGGTGCATTTCAAAAACATCAGAATATCTACCCTGAGCTGTGTACTGTCAATCCAAAGTAATCAGCTTCAGAGGTACACATTTAATTCCAGTGATGCTGTCACTAGTCCTCTTTAATAACTGCTTTTGCCTTTGTGTGAGCTTTCCATATGAGAAAAGTAGCTACATTAATTCATAATCACACTACATAGGTTGTCAGCCAAAGAGGAGTAAATATGAAATGAAAAATACAAAGAAGCAGTATCCTGAGTAAAGAGTAAATAATAATAGCTACCTATTCAGAAATAGTCACTGTATTGGAACACACCCACACGTGTACACATACACACCCACACATGTACGCATACACACTCACACATGCACATATACACACCCACACATGCACGCATACACACCCACACATGCACGCATACACACCCACACATGTACATATACACACGTAGTTGGGGATGAAGAGGTGTCAGAACACTACACTTGAATGACAAATCTACGTTGTCATGTTTTTCATTTATCTGATGGTATTACAGCACTGGTTCCCACCTGATAGTACCATACAACGAACTGGGGAACTTCTAATACATAGATTTCCAGCTCCATCCTAGGCTCAGGTGAACCTGAGTCTAGGGTCTTCAAATCAGAGTACTAAAATTTTTTAAAACTCCTAGGTAATTCTAAATTTGGCATAAGGGCCACTGAGTTACAAAAAAGATGCCATCGTTTTTGAAAATATTGCCCTGTAGTGACTCAGTTTATCAAAGGTGACACTCACAATAACCATTAGAGTTAAGATGTTTCCAACCTCATTTTCTTTCCAACAAAAGGAAGCTTTTAGAGCTTAGGATGCAAAGCTAGTATCTGAGTCTAGATACGTCTGATTCAAAATTTGTGTTTTTATGGCACATCACACGAAAATTAAAAAGCTTTCATAACCGGGGCCACAAAGTGGCCACAGAAAGGAAGGTTACAAAAACCTAGCACTTATGCTTTGTTCAACCAGCAGCAATGTTTTGAAAACTGCACATGCATCTGTTGGACATCAGGGAATATCAGCAAGACAATACCTCCTAAAAATAGGCTTCTTGTAATATCTCACATGCACAGTTTTTCTTTTCTTTCTTTCTTTCTTTTTTTTTTTTTTTTGGTGGAGGAGGATGTTTATGCAATATTTGTTAAATCTTTTTAAATGTTTTTATTTATTATTATTACATGTCTGTGTGCATGTATGTACATACAAAGTCTCTCAAATTTAAACCTAAACTACAGCCTTCACCTAACTCCTAAAGGGATGAGAGCTTCACGCAGCCAATACAGTCTTCCAGCTAAAACGTCTCCTTCCTTATTCATCTATTTTACCCAGGCTTGCTAGACAGGGCTGCTACTCCCAGGTACCTGAGTTAAAGAACCCTCTTATATCATAAAGGGAAAGTCTCAGCCTTGTTTGTGACCCCTGCTTTAAGACTTCCCAAATTTTAAAACTTAAACTTAGGAAGGAATTATAATAATGCATTTGAGTAACATTAGCCTAAGTGGTTCTGTCAATCATTTTATTAATTAGGGTAAAAAGTTTGGCATCATTTCTATAGATGAGGAAACTGAGGTTCAAGGAAGAAAAGTGTGGGATGAGCTGAAAAGTCAGGGCAGGAATTATAGGCAGGTCACCTGTCTGCCAGCTCCCAGGCCCTTCCAAGGTTCTCTATTCTTGAGAAGCTTAAAATCCTCTGAGACAGTGTATGCTCCTTCTGAGGGCATTAAGAATCATCACAGATATAACAGTAGGGCTATTTACTGATTAGTTAAAAAAAATTGCCAGACACAGGGAAGCTGAGAGTAGGTCTAAAAAAGGTACCAATCATATTTTGAGGGGAGAAGGATTACTCATGATAATGTTTCTAATCTGCCATTACATCTGATATACTTAGACACAAAGAAAAATCGGATTTAAAGAGAAAAATGGCATTTTGTCAATGAAATTTAAAAAATTCAAACACTAAAATTTTTGTTTCTGTGCTAACGATTTTTAACACACAGACTTTTATTACTGATTTCACAATTTAATACTCTACAGAAAAGAGCTTCATATAGCCGATCAATCTTGTGTTACTTAGAGAGTATCATAATCCATTATATGTACCAATAGCCCATGAAGAAAACTCAAGTTTTTGATGAAAGAACGGTGGCTTTGATCTGTTCTTTACTATTGCTAATAGAACTCTGCAGCTCAAGGTCCTCCCTCCTAACAACACCCTAACAAGTTAAATATATTTCTAACTTCTTCAAAGAGCAAACTGCAAATTCTACTTTAATGAAACTTTTTTTCCCTAATTGTATTGAGGTACGACACACAAAATTTGTGACATATTTATAGTGTACAATGCAATGTTTCCATACACACACACACACACACACACACACACACATTATGAAATGATTATCACAGTCAAGGTAATTAAAATACCTATGACCTCACACAGTTTCCTAGGGGGGGTGGGGGCTGGTGAATATATTTAAGATCTGATCTCTTAGCAAATTTCAAGTATGTGATACAGTATTATTAACTATAATCATTGTGCTGAATATATTAGATCTTCCAAACTTACTCACCCATCATAACTGAAACACTGTACCTTTGACCAACATCTCCCCATTTAATCCATCCCCATTCCCAAGCAACCATGATTCTGCTCTCTGCTTCCAGCTTTGACTTTTTAAGATTCTACATATAAGTAATATAATGCAGTATTTGTGTCTCTGTGTCTGGTTTCTTTCACATAGCATAATGCCCTTCAGGTTCATCCATGGCGTCTTACATGACAGGATTTCCTTCTTTTTCTGAGACTGAATAATTTTTAATCATATATATAACATAATGTATATTATATACAGTATAATATATAACATACTTCATATATATAATGTTATGTATGTAACATTTTCTTTATCCATCCATTGATGGACACTTAGGTTGTTTCCATATTTTGTCTATTATAAATAATGCTGCAATGAATGTGGAAGTGCAGATATCTCTTTGAGATACTGGTTTAATTTCCTTTGAATTCCCAAAGTGGGATTGTTGGATCATATGAAAGTTTTATTTTTAAGTTTTTGGGTAATCTCTATACTGTTTTCCATAATGGCTGTACTAATCTACATTCTCACTAAAAGTGTGTAAGAGCAGTCTTTTCTCCACACTCTGGCCAGCACTTACTATCTGTTTGGTGCTTTTGCTATAGTTATCTTAACAGGTGAGGTGATACCTCATTGTGGTTTTGATCTGCATTTCCTGATGATTATGCAACATTTAGCATTGTTCATATACCTTTGATCATTTGCATTTCTTCTCTTGAGAAATGTCCATTCAAGGATGGGGCTTTTGCGCGTGATAATCTCTGCCTCAGCTTTCACAGAGCTACACAACTTTCAGCTTTGTCACTGGTTTGCCTTCCTTTGATTCAGTCACGTTCATTCAGCATGCCTCATGATTAAATATGTGCCACAATCTCTTTGCTGCCCACAATTCCTTACTCCCAGAGAAATCCATTTTCATTTCAACTATCACATATCACCTCCACTCAGATAGTTCTAAAATCTTTCTCTTCACTCCTAACTATTCCTCAAAGTGAATATCAATTACTCTACCTAGAGACACCTCAAACTTCTCACTTGAAAAAAGGAATTCATATTGTCCTTTAATTGAATTTACTTTTAGCACTAATTTAGTCCTTAACCACATGCACTCACTAAACTGTTTTTTCAGTGTCTCGTGTATATAGCCTTGATGAAATAATTATATTTTCTAATGAGAAAAGTGCCCTCTTAAAATAAGTAGCTTTTGAGTGATTGAGCAAAGAACACTTTCCCAGCTACTCAGATGAGGTCACCTGACGTTAGGTACCATGAGAAAGGCTGCAGTTACCTCCAGATCACCCATGCACTCAAGCCGTGGCTATTTTACTTGGTCCCACACAGAATGGTAAACTACTTGAAAACCAGAACTGTGATCTATTATCTTAGTATTCCCCACAGTGCTTAGAATAATAATTCATACGTGTTATGGACTCAATTGTATCCTCTACAAAGGTCATGTGTTGAAGTCCTAACCCTCAGTACTCCAGAACATGTCTGTATTTGGAGAAAGGTCCTTTAAAGAGTTCATAAGGGTAAAATGAGGTCTTATGGGTGAGACTTAATCCAATAAGACTGGTGTACACATATGTTAAGAAGAGGAGATTGAGAAAACAGGGAGGCACACACCCACAGGAAAGGCCAAGTGAGGATACAGCAAAAATGTGGCCATTTGCAAGCCAAGGAGACAGGCCTCAGAAGAATCAAACCTGCCAACACCTTGATCTTGGCCATCCAGCCTCCAGAACTATGAGAAAGCTAAGTTTCTGTTGTTTAAACCACCCAGTCTCTGCTACTTTGTTATGGAAGCCCTAGTAAACTAACACAATGTTCAGCATTTATTTGCTAAATTGATGGGAATTTATGATGCTACTTTTATCACCTTTTCAGACTGGGTTGTTAAGGCAGATTCACAAAGATAGATTACTGTACATCATGGATTTCCCACTTCTGCTCTTAATTGATAACTAGTGCTAATATTCAGATCCAAATATATGTTAAATTTATTCCTTCAAGTGACATACTCGCATTAGAAGTCAAAGAATATTGAAAAGATAAAACTTCTAACTAAAATAGCTACAGTGGCTTTCCCTTTGCATACCTGGTATATGTGTTAGAGGGGGACTGTGTAATATTTTCAGGTTATAATACTTTTTGGAATCCTCTCTAAATCAAACTTAAATAGATCACTGCTTAACTCCTGAACAGAAAAGGGTTTCATGCAGTTGGTTTCTAGACATATGGTCTTCCTCATTGTGATTCACTTATTTGACCTTGAAAAGCTAAAGACAACAGCTATTAGAGGGGTGGACCCTGGAAATCATTACATTTTTCTCTTTAGCTGACTTGAGCCACATTTGTAAATATTCAATAATTGCATATTGAGAACAGTACCTGTGGCCAAGGGCTTTGAAGATATTTGGACATAACAACATATGTTTTATTAGGCAGAAAATATACCAATGGTTATCGCCATGTTTGTAAATAATCAAATCTTAGTTAACCTAGCATAGAAAATAAGATGAGAGTAATCTAATGGGTCAGAGTTCGAAGCTTTTAGAATCAGACCCGGGCTTAAGTTTTAGCTCTGCTACTTACTAGCCCTGTCATCCTGGGCAAATAGCATAGACCCAGTGAGTCTCCGGTCTATCATCTATAAAATAGGAATAAAAACAACAAAGCTCTGAGGACTATTGTGAGAAAAAATACACATACTTTGTATGTCTAGCCCACAGTAAGAATTCAAATAAGTGTTACATATTATTTAACTTAGTAATGCTGAACGCTCTCTGCTTACTGAAATTATGTCTTCAGAGTGAATTATTTTTGGAATGATTATATAAATACAAAAGCTTTATAATGAAATTGGAGAAAGCAGTTAACATACGGCATGCACAAAGTTGATACATTTAGGAATTCACCAAATATTAGAAAGGAGGAAGGTATCACAGCAGTACTTTGGGGAACATAGTATGTATGGTGAGATCACATTTTTGTAGAAACAACAACAAAAAAAACCTAACAGAGGAACATAAAGCAGGGTGACTCAATTTACGTAATATTGTTGTTCATCAAGAATATGCAAAAGCATACTGGTAGAACCAGCAGGCAGTAATGACATGCACAGTTATGATACCAGTTTTTTTCCATTCAACATGAAACAGATTAGGTCAAAACATGTGTAGTCTTTATAAGGAAGAAAAAATATCTTATTCCTCATTTTTTAAATTTTAAGACAATGGCAGAATATTATTTATAGATTTTATTTATCAGTATTTTTCAAGATATTTTAATCCAAAGATAAAAATACATATTTTTGTGTTGCTCTTCCTCTCATTTTTTTTCTGAGCTAGAGTCAACCTGTTAAAAGATCATTCCAATATTTATTCAGATCTTTTAGGTAAACTACTGAGACTATCAATCTCTACATGATAGTTCTGTGTTCTTATTCAGAATTCTTAAACTATAGGAATAATTCAATATTATAGGTGATGATTAATTTTGAAATTTAGGCAATTTACACAGAATGCCACAGGCTTAAAAAAAATTATACACTGAGTATATATGATATACATTACACATACACACACACATATACATTTAAGGAAGTACAATTCAATTCCAGGAATGTTTAATCTATGAGCACTTAGGCAACTACTCTCATAGTGAGATATTCTTTGGAGATTGTGAGTCCATTGAGAATGGGATGATGTTTTTTTCCATCCAGGGCATCAGTGACTAACACTATGTCAATAGCATTATTGAATGAATGCCAGAATATGAGAACAAATGAATGACTGAATTTCACAATCCCTATTTTTAAGAAGCATATAATCTAGGAAAAACTAAAATTGTGTAAATGCAATGTGTGTTCTGTATGTGAACTACTCAAGTTATCTATATTGTGCTTGAGAAGCTCATTTTCCATTTCCAATCAACCACAAACCAGTATTTTACAGAATACAATGAAAATATATTACTAGAAAAGTGAAGGAGAAAACACAAAGACATATCATGAAACACAAAATTATTCTGTAAAATTGTTATGGAAATCTCAATTCTTGTTTCAAAACAGCAACCAACAGGCTACAGAATGTATTTTAAGCAGCACCACTTTTTACTATCACTATGAACAACCTGATGGGAGAACACCCCACTTAACACATGGGTAAATTAAATAAAAGCACTTGAAAAGTTCCATTAAGATTTGTTTAGAAAAATCTGCTGGGAAAAATTGTCATTTTCTTCCTGTACCTTCCAGAATTTTACAGTGATTCACTCAAGTGAGAAGGAGAAAAAAAAAGAAAAGAAGGAAGGACCCCAAATGGTTCTTTCCAACAAACTAGTCATCCTGGCAACTCTGCAGGACTCAAAAGGATAATGTACTTTACATCTTCTTTTCTCTAGAAAGGCTCCACAGTATCACTCTCCTTATGGTAAGAAACCCAAACCACTTCAGTGATAATGTCAAAAGCATAGTTCTCATTTTCATTTTTTTTTCCTTTGCAAATAACTAACATTCTTCTGTTTTGTGGCTGGAAATAATTTACAACTACATGAGGGACTGATCTCTCGGCTCCGTTCCTGTGTAATTCTGTTTTTATGTTATAGGTTTCAAGCAATTTTCACCTATGAATGATACACTACTAAAAATGTGTTACCATTTGCACTCAGAAGCTAATATACATATATGTGCTGAAAATATTAAGAAATCATTATAACATTTTAAATTTAATGAAACAATATAGCAAGTTTTTAAAGTGAATGTTCAAAATGTCATGCCCACACCAGGAAAATATTGTACAAAATGCAATTTCATAGTATAATTCCTAGTGGTTAGATTCTAAAGTCACCATGAAAGATACATAAAAATTACTTCTAAAAATTCCTTCAATATAATACTTATACATAATTTTATATGTTTTATATCATCTTTAAGTAAATCTAACACAGCCAGTTTTTCTACCCATGTTAGATAAAAAGATAAAGTCCTTTAGATGAACACTAGCTGAAGTGCTAGGCTTGTTGTTTTTGTTTTGTTTTGTTGTTTTTGTTTTTGTTTTACCAAAAATATAAATTAAGTCTATGAATTCATATAAATTAACAGTACATACAATTCTACAATATTACAGTAAAACAAGCACAAAAAGGTGTATGGAAATACACATTATTCAAAATAGCAATGAAAAGAAAGTGAAAAAAGAACCAATTAAAATATTCACAATGGGTCATGACAAAGTACATTATTACAACAGAATGCTGTATAACCATTAAAATCCCAACACCTGTTGTGAGGGTTGGATATAAAAAAAGAAAATCTATGACATAATATAATTTACTTAAATGTAATATATATCACGCATCTTTAAGGGACAAGGAGACATAGTATCAAATAAATTTGCTAGCTGGGAACAGTGGCTCACACTTGTTACACCAGTGCTTTGGGGGGTGGAGGTGGGAGAATCGCTTGAGGCCAGGAGTTCTAGACGAGCCTGAGCAACACAGTGAGACCCTGTCTCTACAAAAGATAAAATAAAAAATCGGCTCGTCATGGTGGCACACACCTGTAGCCCCAGCTACTCGAGATGCTAAAGCAAGAGGATCCCTTAAGCTCAGGAGTTCAAGGTTACAATGAGCTATGATCATGCCACACTGCACTCCAGACTAGATGACAGTGAGACTTGAGGAAAAAAAAAAAGCAAAATGAATGAAAACTACTCCTCTAATTAGGCAACTAAATACTTAATACCATTTCCTAAAGCTGTTAATAAGCAATTGATTTCTCCACACACACCCACACTCATACTCACAAGGGCATATTCCCCTTACATACAGAGATACACCTTGAAAGACCTATACTTGGAATACTGACATATGCTTAGCTCTAAAACATCAAATAAAGATAGATGATGGATCAAAATTACATGCTCATATTTCCCTACCAAATTCTCAATGATTCATAAGTTTTAGTCAAAGATAATAAATCAATTTAACCTCAAAGACTATACACAGATTATTTAATATTCTATAAACTTGAAGTATTTCTTTCTATTCATGTTATTTTACATATAGTCTTGAAAAGCTGATTTGACTTCACTCACCTCATGATGGGTCACATTTTGCAGCTGGAAATGCATAGGAAGGTTAATCCTCTGATTTAATAGAAAATAAGATACTATCTTAACCCTGAACTTTACTTTTACTTGTGAAATGTATCACCATCAGCCCCTTCTGCACTGTAAGCTCCATTCTTACACATTTTATAATGCCTTGTGACACACAGAAGGATAAAAAAAATGAATTTTCATGAAATATTTATTGGATAAATACATTAAAAGATTCGTGAAATAATGTGAAGATAATGCATTTCTTAAATTAATATAAACAATATACTCATAGTTTGTGAACTGGTAAATGAGTAAATGACATAAACCAGTGATTATTCAACCTTAAAAATACAATTGGCATCCCATCACCCCATTAAAAGTAGGAATCCATTTTCAAGTCCTTTAATTTTACAAACTATTTGCAAAATAGCCCAAGAAACTGTTAAAATACATCACCAAGATCATCTTTTAAACAAATATTGATCCTATTTGTTTAAGCTTTAATTAATGTAGATAGAAAAGTATATCTACCCTTTTCAAGCAACAAATGTCAAAACTGTTGTGGTTTAGTTAACAATTAAAATTATTTTAAGATACTCTTATTTTCAAATAGTTAAAATTCTTAGCAAAAACTGCATGAAGGAAATGATTTTTAAATTTATTTAGTCTTAGGACACTTTCTTTTAATGAAAATCTATATAAAATATCCTAAATTAGATATAAGTAGTAACTTCTGCCTTAAAATTACTTTTTAATTTACACTTGTGAAACTCTATTTTAAAGTTAATCAATACCTAAAATGACGTTGCTTTGATGAACACAAAGCTTTGTATTTGGAGTCCATAGATCATTACTGCTATCCTATATCAGTCTCAGCATCCAGTGTATTTATTTTGTTTAGTGTACTGTATTGTGAAAATTCTATCAATATAATTAAGTATTTGTGAATGATAACAGTTTAGCTGTTCATGATAACTATTAAAATCTCATGATATACTAAACTAATACTGTTAGAGAAGCTCAACCGAGTAAAACTAGAAAACTTTGGTTTCAGGTTGAATCATAAGAATATACAATATTTTGAACTGGTTATCATAAATGTAATAAGAAGCACCCAAAATTATATAACAAGTACTGGGATTTTCAAACTATTCCAAATAAATGACTAAAATTAAACTAAAGAGGATCTACAGAACTCCCAGGCTACACTATTACCTTCCAACGCAATTGACAGAGATAAGTTCTTTCCATGACATTTACTAGGTAAACAGACTGAGTCACTTCACCTCTCAGATTAAATTCAACATTTGGAACAGAATAGAGAACTCAGAAATAAATTCACACACCTAGAGTGAACGCATTTTTGACAAAGGTACCAAGAACATGCATTGGGGAAAAGACAGTCTCTTCAATAAATGGTGCTGGGAAAACTCGATACTCATGTGCAGAAGAATGAAACTAGACCACGATCTCTTCCATACATAAAAATCAAATGAGTATGGATTACAGGCTTAAATCTAAGACCTCTAACTATGAAACTACTACAACAAAATATTGGGGAAACTCTCCAGGACATTGATCTGGGCAACAAATTATTGAGTAATACCCTACGAGCATAGGAATTAAAGCCAAATGGACAAATGGGATCACATCAAGTTAAAAAGCTTCTGCATAGCAAAGGAAACAATCAACAAAGTGAGGAGATAACCCATAGATTGGAAGAAAATTGCAAACTGCCCATCAGAAAAAGATTAATAACCAGAATTTATAAGGAGCTCAAACAACTCTATAGGAAGGAATCTAATAATCTGATTTTAAAAATGAATTCTAAAAATGGACAAAAGATTCGAACAGACATTTCTCAAAAGAAGAAAACAGGCATATAAAAAGGTGCTCAGCATCACCAATCATCAGAGAAATGCACATTGAAATGACAATGAGATATCATCTCATCCCAGTTAAAATGACTTACATCCAAAAGCCAGGCAATAACAAATGCTGGCAAGGATATGGAATAAAAGGGAACCCTTGTATACTGTTGGTGGGAATGTAAATTAGTACAACCACTATGGAAAATGGTTTGGAGTTTCCTCAAAAAAACTAAAAATAAAGCTACAATATAATCCAGAAATCCCACTCCTGGGTATATACCCAAAAGAAAGAAAATTAAAGTATCAAAGAGATAGCTGCACTCCTATGTTTGTTACAGCACTGTTCACAACAGCCAAGATTTGGAAGCAACCGAAGTATCCATCAACAGATAAATGGAGGATAAAGAAAATGTACTATCTACTACACAATGGAGTGCTATTCAGTCATAAAAATGAACGAGTTCCTGTCATTTGCAATAACATAGATGGAACTGGAGGTCACTATGTTACACGAACACAGGCACAGAAAGATCAACATTGCATATTCTCACTTATTTGTGGGATCTAAACATGGAAACAATTGAACTCATGGAGATAGAGAGTGGAAGCATGATTACAAAAGGTTGGGAAGGGTGGCAGGGAGGTGGGGATGATTAATGGGTTCAAAAAATGGAATGACTGAATAAGACCTAGTATTTGATAGCACAACAAGGTGACTATAATCAATAATAATTTAATTGTACACATTTAAAGAATACTAAAGAGTATCACTGGATTGTTTGTAACACAAAGGATAAATGCTTGAGGGGATGGAGAAATCATTTTCCATTATGTGATTGTTATGCAATGCCTGCCTGTATCAAAACATCTCATGGACCTCATAAATATATATATACCTATCATGTACCCACAATATTAAACATTAATAAATAAAAATAAATTTCAACATTCAGAAATGAAGCAGTGAGGATAAAATTAAAATGTATATGAAAATTTTTTGAATGAGAAAGCCCTCTACAAACGTAGGGTAACTCTGTTAAGATAAATTATCACTTCAGTAAACATACCCTCTTAGCAGTTACGTCCTTTCTCCTTCATGCTGGAGAAATTGTTTCCCTTTTCACATTTTTAGAGATAACTATCATGAATTGTAGTGAAAGATTCTCAAAAATCTTTTTTTTTTTTTTTCAGGTTCTACCTACGTCCTATTAAAGAGTGTATACAGAGATACTGGAACTATCTAGAAAAGAGTTCAAGTGCAGTAAACCAACAGTGAGGAACTAATTCACTAATTAATTAATTCAAAAAGGTTTATTGAGTGCTTCCTATGTGCCAGGCACTGCCCAGGTACTGGAAAACATCAATAAGATAAACCATATTGTCATAAAGCTACCACCTAATGGGAGAAGAAGGCATCAAACAAGAAAGCAGACAAACAGAAAAGAGTGAAATAAAATTTCAGGTATTGATAAATAATCCAAAATAAGTTTCATACTTAGATAGTCTCATCTCCAGGAGCTCAATGGATGGAGATGAAGGGGAAGTAGAAAAAGAAAGCAATGGTTTGGAGGACAACACCTGATACATGCTAAATATTAAATAAATGTTGGTTGTTTTGGTGGTTATTAATATCTTTATTATCACCTTTCATCTCAAAAATGTAAATAGGATATAAAAATAGAATGTTAGAAGTTGTAGGACTATCTTCTTTGTATAAAAATCAGGACCTAAAAATAGGTAAACATGTCTTTAACGCCATATTAGAAAACGTGTGAGACTCAGAAGAAACTGGTCTTAAAAGAAGAGAAGAATGTGGGGAAGAAAATGAGACTAAGTAGATTGTGGGGTTTCATAGTATACAAGCCTCTTGATTTTCCACATTTATGGACTTCAAAAATGCAGGAAACAGATAGCTAGATAAGGATTTTCTATTACATTTTCAAATAACTTCTGAAACTAAGTTGGTATTCAACTGGTGTTAAATCTCTTAGCAAATTTACATGTTAAGTATATCATTCTTTTTTTAAAATAGTGAGTGATTCTCTGCAAGGCCATGGATAGCTCTCATTAAATTAGGTGTTAGGCAAATACCACTAATATAGAAGCCTATCCTATGAAGATGTTATCAATTTCTGACAATTGCATTACTTTCTTACCTCCAGGGCCAAATAACAAATGAGAGATTGAAAAAGCAAATTTAGTAAAAGTGGCCATCTTGCTTCTGAAGAACAGTAAGTATCAAGATAAATTTAATATTTCTTAGTCAACGGGACCATATTTTGTGATAACTTTTTGGCAAAAATGAACTTCAATGGATTTCTATTTAGGCTTTAATAAAAAGTGAAAGCTGAAATTGAAATGATCAGAGAGTATTTTAAAAATCTATCTTGGATAATCTCTGTTAAGGAACAAATGCCAAAAAGAGTTTGAAAACATGACATAGCCCTGAAGCCTCTTTGAGCACTCTATATTTGCACTGTCCTATGTGATAGCCACTGGCCAATGAGCTCCTGAAATGTGGCTAGTTCTATGCTGTTAAGCATACAATAGAAACTAGATATCAAATACTTAGCACAAAAAACAGAATATTTTAAAAGTAATTTTATATTGGTTACATGTTAAAATAATTTTTGATACATTGAGTTACATAAAATAATTATGAAAATTAATTTCAGCTGTTTCACTTTTTAACTTTTTAAATATGCTTTTTAGAAAATTTACAGTTACATATGTGGCCGGCTTGCATGACTTGCATTGTTTCTTTTGAACAGTGATCTAGAGAAAACTTGGGTCATGGCTACTGTTGACCTCCTTCCTTCTCTTCCATTTCCTTTCTCCCCTCTTCCACTCTTCCCTTTTTCTTCTTTTCCCCCCACTTAAGTTGTACCAACGTCCAGGGGGAAGACTAGAATAGGGAAAAAGACCTAGCAATTCTGAAATAAAAAGATTGCATACATGATGAAATGGGTTCAGAATAAAACAAAATATTTTCATATTATTGGTTCACTAATCTACTTTAAATTATCAATAAAGCTATATCATTAGAGCCATTGTAAAAAATCTAAAAGCATAGGTATCTTCTAAATTCATTTTATATATTTTATAGTACTTAACAGTTTCTAGTAAGTTTATTTGAAGTTTTGAGTAATCTCAATATATTCCAGGATAAACTTCATTCTCCCGAACAACAGACTATATATTAAAGCATAAAATAAGGATAAATACAAAGGTGCAAACTCATGTTAATTGTACCTCTACCCTGACCACCTCTTATTTTCCTCAAAATTTCATCATTTACTTTCATCTTCCAGTTTTTTTCCCAGACAATTTGCTCTAAATCCTTTTGTTGCTGTTGTTCCTCTCACTTGGCCCCCTTTACTTTTTCTTCTACACACCTCTTCTCTACACTGTCATACATTCCTGATTCTGGAATACAGTGGAACAAGAGTAATACCTAAACTCCCAACCTGAGGACTCACCCAGTCACTAGAAAGGGGAGAAAGAAAATGTATGGCTAGTTTCTTCAAGTGCCTTAATAACCTAAATAACTACAATCAATCATCTTTACTTTTCTTAATACTCATAACTTTATGCATTGTCACTTTTCACATGCAGCATTTCCTTTTCCAGAAAACTGTCTACTCATGAGGGTAAGACCAACGTTTTCTGATTTTTTTTTTTTTTTAAGTATTTTTTATTTGTTTGAGAAGGAGTGTCGCTTTGTCGCCAGGCTGGAGTGCAGCAGTGCAATCTCGGCTCACTGCAAGCTCCGCCTCCCAGGTTCAAGCGATTCTCCTTCCTCAGCCTCCCAAGTAGCTGGGACTACAGGCACATGCCACCACACCCAAGTATATTTTTGTAATTTTAGTAGAGATGGGGTTTCACCATGTTGGCCCAAGACACAGTGACTTACATATAACAGATCCATGACAAATATTGTCTAAATATACAAACAATTGTTGAAATTCTCACCCATTATGGCCACAGAAGAAACATTATAGAAGACTCCGAAAAGAGGGGCTAGAATCAGAATCAATTGCACTACAGTTTTAAATGTAAGCATTGTGTGTTTTTAACTTGCTGTGCATAGGAAGCTATTGTGAGGGCATTAATTATGTGAGCGTGTCTATTTTATTGGACAAGCGATGCTGACCTATTGATGTACCAATCAAGGTATCTCCTTTTTTCCATCTTTTGAACAAGTCACAGTAGTCCACATTCAAGTTGTGAAGCCAAAAACTCCTGGGTTCAGATCTTTGCTCAGCCTTTTAGTAGCACTAAGACATTTAACAAGTCAACTGTCTGTTCCTCCCTTTTCTCTTAAATATTATTATCTCTGATAATATACTCTCATAGTGTTGCAAAGATGAGGCTCTATCTGACTAAGCACTTCTCAGTCAGTCTGGCCCAGAATGTTGATTCACAAATAGAATGAGATCTCAGCAGAGCAGCAGCAACAGAATTAGCAGTTAATACAGCTATCTATCTGCTATCTGGACTTCTGATGTTAACAAAAATGTATTAACAAATACTCTGTAGCTTTCTTTTCAATCTGAATCACTCACTGTTATACTTGATTATAGGAGCCTATATTCATTTCCTCGGTTTTGATAAGAGAATTCCTTACAAAGGGTTGCACTGCTGTATACACTGCAGAATATATTTCTGTACTAACTGAAAATTCTTTTCAAATGCAAGCAAGATACATACATACATTACATATCTATAGCTTTCTTCAAAATGTTCCAAATATAGGACTAAAGTCCTAGAAGTCACAAACAAACAAACAAAAAATCTGTTTTGGTCTTAGTTGATTGTAAAGCTCTAAAAATGTCATTGATACTTTTGACACATTTATAGTTTTCCTTTCCACCTTCTCACCTGTCGTCTTGTTACAGGTTTTTAAAATCACATTTTCAAAATTACACTTTTAATACTCAGCTTCACCTCACAATATCTTAACTTCTCAACATCAGCAGTGTCCTCCTTTCTTAGCCACATGCTTTACCATACTCTAAAATTTATTCACCATTTGAAGATGTTCCACTGTCAAACGCTGGAAATACAATATTCTTTTCTGACCAAACCCATCCATCCTTGCACTGCTCTCATTCTATTAAAATTAGTGAGCCTGCTATTCCTTTTCATCCCGTTCTTCAGGCTCTCAAATCTTACCAGTTCTTATTGTGTTCATCTCGTGGAGCTGCCCTTGCTCTCTTTCTCAGCCCAGATTTATTTATGTCTTCATATTCACTACCTCTGGAAAGCTCATCACTTTGTTTTATACAAAGTGGATGCCTTGCTAGTCTCTAACCAAGTAATCCTCAGCTGTTTCCTTAACCCATTCAGATTAAAGGCTGTTAAGTGTTGCTGGAGAAGTGATGTAACTGTGTTGACTAAAGTGACAACAAATACTAATTTTGCCAAGTTTCTCATTATGGCTCTAGAATCTTTTCTATACTTCATGCTTATTCCCTACTACACTCTCCTAGCTCCTATGTCCATACCAGTTAACCTCAACCTAGGACTTCTTATACAATTACCTGAGAAGACTGAAGTCACCATTAGATGGCAAACTCTTTGCAGTCAGCGTTGTTATCAGTTTTATTTACCACAGAATCCTCATCCTCCAGCACAATATTTACAAAGAAAACGCTCTCACAATATTTACAAAGAAAACGCAATATTTACAAAGAAAAAATATATGTTGAAGAAATAATGAGTTAGTTTAACTAATGAACTGATTCAATTCTCTTCCTCTTTTGAGATGCAACCAGCCTCTCCTTGTGCTACTACCAATCACACCAACCTTCTTAGAATATTCTGAAATTGACCCTGAAAAATTATTTTCCTTTCTATTAAACCTCCACCTCTTCCTGCAAGAGGATTCTATCCTGAACAACATAAATACGCATTCACATTTTCCTTATTGTGGCTTTAAAAATAGCCTTCCTTCAGTAATATCAGTTCCATGGGTAATATTTCATTCCCACAATTTAACATTAAACTTCATTTTGTTTCTATCTCATATCTTCAAGATACCAGATGACCTTAAACATGGGCAATTGGACTTCTACTTCCGTTTAACCTCAATAAACATATTTTTTTCTCAATGGCAACTAATAGACTACTCAACTTTCTTTATGAAAAAAATTCAAATAGATGGAATACTTGAAAGAATAATACAATAAAACCAGCATAAGCACTCCCTGATTTAAAGTTGGTTAACAAATGTTTATTTTACAAACACACATACACAACCACACACACACACACACAAACACACACTCCCTCCCTCACTCCTTTGATGACTCCTAAGAAATTCAGTTGCGGGCCAGGCACAGTGGTTCACTTCTGTAATCCCAGCACTTTGGGAGGCCGAGGCAGGTGGTCACAAGGTCAGGAGTTCGAGACCAGCCTGGTCAACATGGTGAAACCCCATCTCACTAAAAATACAAAAACTAGCCAGGCGTGTTGGCACATGCCTGTAATCCTAGCTACTCAGGAGGCTGAGGCAGAGGAATTGTTTGAACCTGGTAGGCGGAGGTTGCAGTGAGCCAAAATCGTGCCACTGCACTCTAGCCTGGACAAAAGAGCAAGACTCTGTCTCAAAAAAAAAAGAAAAAAGAAAGAAAGAAAGAAAATTCAGTTGCATATATCACTGCATTTATCCCAAATAATTCAGCACTTATCTCCTAACACCATCTATTTTCTAGCCCATATGAAAAATGTCCCAATTCTACCAAAATTTGACTTTTTATAGACCACGTTTTAAAAAAGTGAAATAAAATAAAACTTCAAGCACTGCATTTGTTTGTCTTTAGTCTCTTTTAATCTGGAAAAGTCCCTCCACAGTGGCACTGACTTTTTACAAGTCTACGCCACAGGGCTGATATGTATCTTCAATGTAGAATACCTCACCTTATGCATTTGTCTCACTATTTCCTCATGGTTTAGTTTAGCTGGTCCTTTCTCTGAATTTTTCTGTAAACTGGAAGTTACATCTAACCAGGTTTTATTAGATTCAGGTTAGACATTCTAGCAACAATATTTCACAAATGGCACTGTAGCCTTCATATGGCATCTCGTCAGGAGGCTCATGGTGTCAGGTGGTGTATTGGTGATGTTGGGTTAAATCATTCAGTCACTTAAAATGACTTGCAGATGCAATTAATACTTGAGCACTGTGAGGATATGTTATTCACTGAAATAATTTTGATTGATGATTTTATCACTTGTTGATCATCTTTGACTGAATCACTTACTTCACTGAGAATTACAAACAGTAATTTTCTAATTCTCACATTTCTTACACTTAACTCACATTATTTTGTGAAAATCTGTCCCTCATCAACCAAGAAGGGCAGGCTAATCATTTAATTATTTCAATTTAATTATTAATTGTCATTTTTCTTTTTTATATTTTTTCTTTAGAGTATCATTACACACTCATGGATTTTACTTTATTCACTGTTTACAATTTGTTATACTCACTCTTGAAATTCAAACTGATTTAAATTGCACAACTGGAAGGCCCTTCAAGCTAGCACTTGTTTACAATGATACAGCCTTATTTGACTTTGACCATTTCCTTACTTTCTGGCACAATGAGTTCTCCCAGGCTCATCTTGTGTTTTTTCTGCCCAGACTTAGAATCAGCCAGTTCTAGGTTAAGGAAGACTAAAGGGCTCTTATCCTCTTGAATGGGGAATGATATTAAGAAGCCATGTTTTGTGCACTAGATGTGTTCATTACTTCCTGAAAGACATTGCTTTGAAGATTTTTCAGTAGACATAGCTAGTAAATATCTTTATTTTTAAAGCTTTATAGTGCATTTTATTATCTAAGAGGTTAGCCCTCTTTTTTCTTTCTCAGAATATTCTCTGCTATTTTTGCATATAAATATAAATTTTAAATCAATTTCGCTAGTTCCAGTAAAACTTCCTACTGGTCTTCCTATTTAGATCATGTTATCACCATACACACACACCACACACACACACACACACACTCTACACACACACACACTACACACACACTACACACACACACATACACACTACACACACACTACACACACACATACACATACTCACATACACACACACACTACACACACACTACACACATACACATACACATACACACTACACACACACTACACACACACACACACACTACACACACACACACACACTGCACACACACACACAAGACACACAACTACACTACACACACACATACACACATACACACACACACTACACACACACATACACACATGACACATACAATCCTGGGAACAACAGCCCTCTTTATGATGGCTGCCACATCATATTGAGGATCATGAATCACATTCATTTAGTTTCTTTTAAAAATTCATGGATTTTAATGGCAGATTACAAAGCTTTTATCTCAGGCCTTACTTTCTTTTAAGCCTATGCAGCATTAGCTCTGCTGAACAATATTTATACACACACACACACACACACACACACACACCACACACTTTTTCTGAGCTTCAGTGGCTATCATTCTAATTCTATTTTTCTGCCTTTTATCAGCCCCTTTAACATTCACTCAAAAAAAAGAAGATGTTCCCAAATTTCTACCTGTGCAGGACTTATTCCCACTTGAAGAGTTTTAATGTAGATGATACTATCATATCTCCTTCTAGCCTTAACTGTGCTTCCCAGTTCAATACCTGAATTTCCATTGCACATTGGTCATTTAATCCAGAAGTTAATGTCAGAACTTCAAATTACTATGTTCAAAATGGAATCATTTTCCCACCTCCAACCACAATCAGGCTCTCCTAGAGATATTACTTTCTCTTGTTTTGTTTTATACCACCTGTTTTCAAGATATCCAGATTCCAAAATTCAAAAGCAGCATTTAACCCTCCCTATACTTTGACCTCAAAATCCACTGATTTTATGAACTTGTGGACTTATGACCAAGTCTTTAAAATCCATCTCATCATGTTCATTCACACTGTTTCCACTATAGCTTATGTCTCCTATTCTACATTGAAAATATTCACTTCTTCAAGTTCTAAGGAAACTAATGATGAAACACTTTCTTGCACATCTGAAGAGGCAACTAAACACAGAATCCTCAAATAATACGTTACATTTAAATGTGTTTTATGTTACTAACTTAAAATGAGCTTGATAAATGTCACATCCAAATACGTGTAACAGTAAAATTGTGAGGTGGTATGATGTTGATGGTGCGATGTTGGTAGACAGACAAGACACCTATATTTATAGAACTCTGTGTTATGAAAGAATTAGCTGTTCAGCTTTCCTTGCACAAAAGACTAATTTTCCACATCATACTACAAAAGCTTCAAGGGTAGAGATTACATTTTGTACTCAGGAAGTCAATGTTGACTGTGTTTCCCAGGCTCTCTGCAAAGCAACTGAGGACAGAGAGCCGTCTCTTCTGACCCAACCGCAGAGCGACAGTGGTAACTCACAAATGTGATGCTATGCATTGGCTCTCTTCAGAAAACCTGTCTTGGAGAGATGTGTGATGACATGGTCATAGGAAGGTCCTTTCAGGATCAGTTAACAGTATCTGTGTGGGGCAATTTTCTTTTGTTTCTGCTCAAAGCATTCACTAGTGGAAAGCACTCACTATTGAAAACTTGCCAAACTACAGACATTTTAAGGAATCAAGAATAAATATATAACAGTTGTTTTATATTAGGAAAAACAAAACAAACAAAAAAATCCTCTCCACAAATGAAGCATCTCTGTGTAGAAGAAAAAACATGAGGTGTCAGTTAAGACTTCCTGTAGGTCAAATTTCCCTTTACCACTTATGGAGCTCTGAGCTCCAAGTCTCAGTTTCCTCCAACATATAAAATAATAATATTATCTAATCATGGAGGGGAAGTACAAATGGAATTGCATTAATTTGACACATCAATTTCTTTGCCTCTCATCTTGATTTAATGAAAACATAGCCGTTCCTTACTCCCACCTGTTAATAATTTCTGAAATGACTCAGAAATGTCTTGCTTCTCTTATTATTTAGCATATGGCTATCAAAATGTGCATAAACATTTTCTCTAAACACATGGATTATGTATGAATGCAATTAATTCCCACTCTGAAGTCTGGGGAAGAATTTGACCATATTATTCTAAGCAAAAAGTATATTAGTGAGTTAAATGGAATTTTGCCAAATATATTTATGCCCAGAAAATCTCTAGTAATTTTGTGATATAAGAGCACTGAGTGATGCATGTTATTGTATCTTTCAGAAGACCAGTGCAAGACTTCCACGTTCTACTCCACAACTTTCCTCTCCATTTAGATTTTTACGTGATCAAATAAATAACTCTTAGAGTCTTGACCCCAGCTGAGGAGTCTGCAAGGACAGTCCAGAAAATATAAATCCTAAATACTATAACTGAAGTCCTCCAACTGCCATCTCTGTGGCTACAAATGGAGAGAAAAAGATATTAAACCAATGCCTCTTTATTTTCCAGGACTCAGTCCCAGAAAAATAGCAAGATAATTCAAAACTAACAAACAAAAATAATTTTAAATGTATGGAAGAATTTAGAAAAACACAAAGTCAATTTTCCACAAGGTAAGTTTGATATTTAACATAAGTCTAACAAAAGAAAACAAAATTACCAATGTATGATGGAAAATCTAAAAGCAATGAGGATAAGCAAAACTACTAAAGTTGGCAACAGCTATGTTATATCTATATAGTCTGCACATCAAAATTTAATAATAAAAGGAAGGCTGATGACAAGTATAATTATGTAAATTTGTTAACAGTGTAACTTGCTATTGATACATTCAGAAATCAGGTTTGCTTACATGTTATTGAATATTGTTTTCAAAATCATGATGTAGCAAAATAAACTTTTTATTGCCAATAAAATGAAAGTTTATATTGCCTGCCAATTACTGAACAGAAATTTATTAAATCAAAGAATCATACTGAATTATAGAAATAGGATCTTTACAAGCATTTGTACAAGTCACTGGAAGTAGATAGTAATAGTAATAGAAAATAATAACAATAACTGCAGATTGATAAGGACCTTTTTAAACATGTTATTATTTACTTTCTGGAAGTCCATAAAAATTTGAAGAATAAAATTAATCATTACTTCAGGTTTTCATAGCAAAACACAGAATTGTCATAATGACAGTATGATAAAAGAATAAATAATTATTTTTAAATCTCAGCTAATCATTATTTAAAAATAAAGATTTCATGTGTGATAAAACTATCTGTACAGCAAACCCCTGTGACATGCAGTTTAGCCATGTAACAAAACTGTACACGTACCCCTTGAAACTAAAAGTTGGAAAGAAAAAATAAAAATAACTAAAATAAAAATTAAAGTTTCAAAAGTCAGAGAGAAAAATCAATTGTAATTGAAATATTTTTCTCAAATTTGTTCTTAATATTCAATCTTACATATCCACTTCACTTCTCTTCTACTTCCATAATGGAGCTTTTTGAAGACTTGAAATGTAGTTATATCAATGAATGCCCTACTTGGTTGCTTACACTATCACTAAACAGTAAACAAAATATGACCACACTTTTACTGGCGTAGAGTTGCAAAAATGCAACAGACATATACTTCTCACTGGAATTTCTATATACTTACTACTGGCTCTTAAAATAAGTAAATACGGCATTTAAGAAATAGCTATCCAAATATTTCACATTTCTTTTAACTAGGAAGAAAATGTTTAGCATATCAAATTATTTTTCTAATTAATAATTTTTATATTCTGAAGGTATCATTTGTTTGTATTATTATAGTAGCTCTTTCAGCCACTAGACTTTCATACAAATTAGAGAAAATAAACCAACTATCATTTTTAAGAAAAGTAACGCATCTATTATGGCTAAGGATGTGTCTTTATAATTGTATGTTTGGAACTTTTCCCCCTTGTATATACAACACCACAGTGTGGCTATTTGATGCATGTTAAGAAAAAAATTAGGGTGCTACGTGATTGTTTATGTCCATGAAAAATACATATAAAAATAATTAATTGTTAATCTTCAATGATGAAAAGTTATTCATTTAAATATTATTCGACAGACCACACACTCAAGACAGAATTCCAACTAGAACTTTCTTTCTTTATATCGATTGAGAAAGACACTGTAAAATTAATTTAGTAATCCAAGATTTTAAACAATACCCACATTTTATTATCCCATAGAAAGTCCTAGAAAATTTAATAGGTTTTCATTTTGTGATTATTTCTTTGTCACAGTTTAGACAGTAAAATGTTTGAGGTCAGATAGTGATCCAATGCCAATTTAATTTGTGGGTCTTCTTTCCCTGGGTCCCTACCTTTACCCTGGAAACCCTCTCTCCTTACAGCATACAAACTTTTTTTCCCTCCTTCTCTCTCAGTAAGCAGTTGAAAAGATCTGCACAATTAAATTGATGTAAATCCCTGTGGGTTTCTTGGCGAATGAAAAAATGTATTTTTTCCACGAGAAGCCAGTAGGCGGTGCTAAATGTAGGATACTACCTTCAACAATTTTAAATCAAAAACTAAACAGGTGGCCAGTTTAAGAGTTGTAGAATTCCCTGTATGATTCACACAGGAAGAAATTTGAAAATTTTGAATGTAATAGGCACAAATGTAATACAAGAATACAATATAATCAAAAATGAATCTTAAATAAATGAAAACATAGATAACTAAAGGTTCTTAGAACGGTCTTAAGTTACAGAAATTAAAGCCCAACTACCTCTCCGTCCTCACATTAAAATCGTCTTTGGTCCCATTAATGGTTTCAATCTCATTGGGAAAGATCAAACAATACAGCTAGTGTTTTGTCCAATCTTAAGACACAAACTACCTCTACCTTAGGGCAGCAACTGATTCTCTTAATGAAAATGCAGGTTCGATCACTCAAGCTCTTTCTTGCTTGCTTGCTCTGTCTCTCTCTCTCTTAAAAGAACTAAACGACATACAACACATAAAACATACAAAAATATATTATACACATAAATTGTCTTGCTTTTTAATAAATAAGCACTTCTATGTACATACATTGTTATAATTTAAATGATTTTTAAAATCACAGAATGTTGCAAATGGCTTTTTAAATGTTTTATGTTAGCTGTTTGAACCATATGTTAGCTCTTTGAACCATATATTTTAGTAATTAGCTCACTATACAAAATAAGAAAATCCTAATTTCAGGCTTAGTACCATCATATTGGCTTCAAATCTTAGAACTATACACATCAAGATATCAAATATGGTGTCCACAGACAGTGACATAAACTATCTTCTTTATATAAACGCAAGAGGATTTCCTTCACAGGGAAAAGCTACTGTGAGAACAAAATACCTCACATACAATGAAATGTCCAAAGACTTTTGAGATACTTGCATGAGTTGTGAATAAAAAATATATATAGCTTTCCAGATATTACACTAACTTTTAATCTTCTACAGATAAATGGCCCTTTGCACTCCTTACTTTTTGACCACAAAGAGTAAAAAATAAGGCATAAAACTTTTCATTCCACAAACTGAGGTTACAGACAGTGAAATATTTGCTTGAAAAAGCCAGTGTATGTTATAAACCCCTTTGTCATGGGCCCCTCTGTATGTTGGAGTCAGTTTTTATTTCTGCAGTTACCCAGAAGAAAACTTCATCCGAGAGGTAAAAAGTTGTTTCATTTGCCTTATGTTTATTTTACAGAATCCAAACTATATACACCTGATAATTTAAAGCTAAGCTTTTCATTTAAGGGGGGAAAAGGTAAGAAAATCAAAGTATTTAAATAATGGTGACTCTCCAGATTTTAAGATGTATGCCTTCACGAAATTTATTTGGACAGAAAAATTTCCAGCAGATTCTGTCACAGTGTTAAATACAGAAAAGGCTTTTTATTGCGAACTGGTCCATCTCTGAAAAGTAATGCTAAATTATATTGAAAACATGTAACAGGATAATCATAAGATATAATAGAATACATTCAACACTGAGTATTTCAATGCTACCAACACACGAAATCATCACCTCTATCACCAACCCCTCACTCCTGCCCTGTACACAGTTCTCAGGGGAAAACCTTTAGAGCCAGTATCAGGTGGTTAAAAAGAGGGAAAACTCGCCCTCTAATAAAATTTAAATAAGGGGCATTTTTATACCTTAGAGCTGTAGGGTCATTACTGCAAACTAACAGCGTCGTCCTCAACATTAAACCCAAGTGACCATCTTATAAGAAACTATTTCCCCATTCCCTGGAAGACGACACCAGCAGGCACTTAAAACCAACGCAACACAACAGGCATAAAGAAAAGATCCAAAGACAGCACCACTAAGAAAGCAAAGCCCTTTGGAAAAGCAAAATAGGCTGGGAAAGACCTACTGCGTCGTTTACTCATTGCGAAGAGGAGGAGCAGGAGTTGAGCGTGCGGGGGCCGGTGCCATCCTCAAGGCTCTGGAAATGTCTCGAGCTCCGGCCCGCGTGGCCTGGAGCCAGTCCCTCCGGAAGATGCGGTCTCTGCCGCTTCTTCCCCCATCTCCCGGGTGCTCTGGGGGTCCCCTCTAGCCGGCCCGACGGCCCGCGCCACGTACACGGCCCTCGCCCCTCCTGCTGTGCAAGTGGCCCTCGGAGAACTTACAGGGCCCGCTGGCCACCTAGTGCCCGGCCGGCGCCGCCCGCAGCGCAGACACCACCCGCCCCGCCGGGAGACGACCTGGGCGCAGCTCACGGTGGGGGGTGGGGGGAGGGGACTGTATTTTGTGCACATCTAGAAAACGATCCTGAAGCCGGGAACTGACTTTGGTTTTCCCTGGCTCCCGGCGCGGCTCTGCCCACCTCCGGCGCGGACACTGCCCGGAGATGCGCGCGCGCAAACACAGACACACACACACACACACTCACACTCACACATTTCTTTGCTAGGACCAGTGTTGCCACTGCACACCCGGGAAACGCCTCCAAGGGGACCAAGTACCTGCTCTCTGCGAGCTGCTCAGCTGTTCACTTCATCCTCCGTTGACAAGGAAACCAAACCGCACTTCTTTTTTTTTTTTTTTTTTTTTTTTTTCCAGAAAAACCTTCCACTGCCATCATTTGAAAATTGATTTACGGGGAGAGAAGGGGGAGAAATAAGGGACAATATAGATATAGATATCAGGATATCTATCATAAAATTATCTCGGTTTTTTTAAAAAAGTCAAATGTGCAAAAGTCATAGTTAATTTAAAGGAGGAAAAAAGTATTTTGCTTAAAAATGATCCCAGTCACCAGCTGTAAGAAAAGTTTCATGTTATCAATGGGTATCAAAAACAGGAGGGAAAAAAACGAATTTGTTCTCACCGGCTTCCAAAAAGGGCACAAAAATATAAAATTAATGTCTTTGCTCAGTGGTTTGCACCAGTATTGCAAGACCACAAACTTGTAAACACTGCTGTAAAATCCCACCTATACAAAAATGTTATCAGAAAAAGAGTATGCAAAAAAAGAGTTAGAAACATGCTTTTTATTTTTACAAAGGAAAAAAATAGGCACCATACTTCACATCGCTTTTTCCATAAAACCAGTTGCACATTTTGCTGGACTTGGGAGACGCTCCCAGCGGGCACGGTCGCCGCGGACTCCGAGACACAGCGCCTTGTCTACAGAACGATCGCATGCTAGAAAAACTTGGATTCAGGAAAAGGCTCAAAATCATGCTCCTCCAGCTTTCCCAAATATAAACAATAATCAAAGAAGTGGAAAAAAAGAAAAAAAAACAAAAACAAAAAAACAAAAAACAAAAAACAAAAAAAAAGGACAAAAAAAAAAAAGAATAGGACAAGAATGCCACTGAGAAGGTACTCACCGAGCGGGAGTAAAATGTTGTAATAAAAATGAGATTTAGTATAAAATACAGTATGGCGGTGGAAGAAGGAATGAAGCGCGTTTTTTTCCTCGCAGTCTCTGCCTCAGGCACTGACACGTGACTCGGAGCCAGGCTGACTTGCAGGCAGCGGGGAAGGACCGAGGCTGCGAGGGGGGAAGCCCACGGAGCCCAACTCTGGCTGGCGAGGCGGCGGCGGCGGCGGCGACGGGGAGCCTGGCGCCTGTGAGCGGCAGCACCAGTGGCGGCAGCAGCGGCAGCGGCAGCGGCAGCTCGCGGCGAGGCTGCCTCCGCTGTGAGCCCAGACGAGCAGGTGCCCCTCACGCTGAGGCTGAGCACACGCACACGCACACGCAAGACAGGCAGGGCGCCGGCGAGAGGGGGAGCCGAGCGGGGTTGGGCCCGAGGCGCGCAGCTGCCGCCGCCTCTGCCGCCGCTGCCGCGATTGCTGCTGCTGCCTCTGTTGCTGCCGCCGCCGCCTCGGATTGGGAGTGTGTGCTGTGGGGGCAGCTCAGAGGGTGCTGATCCAGCGCCTTGAGAGGAGGTGCACAACTTGCTGCTCACCTGAAAGTTGTTGCTTGCCACTTCCTTGTGTATTTCATCTATATTTCATCTCCAGGGGAGAGATCTCACCTGGGGAGAGATCCCACCCTCTTCTCTCTGGAAGTTTTACTATTCGAGCCCAGATTCACTCATTCGTGGTTCCCCCCCCCCACCCCTTATCTTCCATTTCCCATTCCTCCCAAGCTCCCTTTGCCTCTGCTGTTCCCTCCTCCCTAGATCTGCGTTTCCCCCTCCGGATTCTCAGGGAACCTGGCTCAGCGCGATGCTGGGGGCGTTGTCACGGGCAAAGCCACCGTCAATCTTTATTGCCAACTGAACGCACAGCCTCTCGCCGTCTTCAAGGGGGAATGCTTGCAGTTTGAAAGACACAACAAAATCTCTTATTTAGGAAACCCCGTCCCGGGTTTCTTTCTGCGGGTTGCGGAGCGGTGGGTGGGGGCATGAGTGTCTTCAATTTATTCATTTGTGGACCAGGCATTGTTTGTTTTGTCTGTGTGTGCGCGCGTGCTTCTGAGCTGGTCTGGAAAGCTCTACGGGTCTATGCTCTATGGCAGAGACTCTTGCTTGACTCTTGCTCAAGTTGTTGGTTGAGGCTGGAAGTCAAAGGAGAGGGGCAAGGGAAACAAGTGAGTCCATTGTGTGAGTGCTCGCCTGGAGGGAGCAAGCACTTGGCAGTCGAGAGGGGGAGACGTGTACCAGCAGTGAGGCGGTGGCGCACCCCGCGGGAACCCAGGTGACTGAGCAGTGGATTCTGAAGGTGAGGGTGGGAGAGGAATTTCTTCACCCAGCGTCTGGGTTAGGGCGCTGATCGATCGCCTGAACAAAGATGCCATCAGCCAATCGCTGGGTGCGTTGGGCTTCTATTACTGCCTGTTGAAGAATCAGCTTTGTGGACGCTGGAACGCATCTATTTTTCTTCATTTTTGTACAATACTCACCTCAGGACCATTTCCCTGTGCTCCTTTGAATCTAGGTTGTGTGGAATTAATTGGCATCTCTATGTTTGAGAATGAGCAGTTAACACAATTCTGCACTTCACAGATTCCTGCTTCCGATCTTTATCTCAAGGTTTCCAATGCTGACGTTTCAGATAAAATGCCTCCACCAGAGATGATCTAACCTCGACATTCTGAAAATTAAGTACACATCCTTCACACAGAGCTTCAGTAGCAAATATGGTTCTCAAACATTGAGCTTAGAAATTCATTGGCCAAATAAAGTTTTAATCTGCAATTTAAATAAACGAGATTTAAAATAGCCATTAAAATATCATTAAATATTTATTTTGGTGAGTTGCCAACTGTACACCCACTTATTATACATACTTTCCAGGGAGGATTGTTGATTAGAAATACTGACTAAGAGAGATGAATATATCAAAGTGGATTTGATAACTTTGGAAGCCTTGAGTTGTACTCGGAAATCACAGGATTTTAAGCTGGTTAATATAGATCAAATATTGTGCTTTCACTGTAAAACATGTTGGACTTTTTTTTTTAAGTAAGATCTCTTTACACGTGATCTTTTTCTTCCATAACTCCTGAATGAATTTTATCTAGGATTTAAAACTTGGTTTGTTAAATTTTCCACATTTTCTCTTCCATCTGAAAATATATCTGACCTAAACATTTAAGAAGAAAATATTTTAATGCATATCTTTTTCCATCATTCATATCACAGTGGTATTCAAATGTGAAAAACTTCACTTTAAAAATGAGTTTTGAATCTTTCAACCAGGCTGGGCAATGTCTGGAATTTAAAGAGTTGTTCAAGAAGAACTTTGAAAAACAAGCTATTTAGAATTACACTGCAGTAATGGCTGTCAGCCAATCACAATGATTGTCAGTCTTTTATTATTCAATAAAATGACTCCCCTTTATGTTAAATGCAGCTCTGCTGAAGAAAAGCAAGACATCAATATCCTCCCTGCACTTTTCCCATTTACTTACATAATTAACAGTAGAGTACTCAAAATATTCCACTATCATTTATTTCCAATGTGCGATTTTCATATTTTTGGGTTGTATCACTGCATTATAAAAAAGAGTAAACAAAGTCAGGTTGAGGCAACTGGTATTCAGAAAGTATAGCCACTCATTTAGTTTTTGTAACAGCTCCATGACATTGACATTATACTCATTTTAACTATTAGAAAAATAAAGTCAGAGATTTTGAGTAATTTGTACGAGATTGTATTGTTAGTACATAGAAAAAACAGGACTGAACCAAAAGTATATCTGGTTTTACAGCTAGAATAAAAAAATTCAGAAAATACATCGAAGATACGGAATACTCTTCAGTAATGTCATCAAAGCCAATTAACAAAGGCATGATTTGCTCAAATTCAGTAGATCTGAAATAGATTTATGAGAGTTAATTTAGTTCTATTATTGCCACAAATAACAATTGCAGTACACATATTTATATTCACTTTTTTGATTCTATAAAATACATGAAGAAAATGTACGAAATTCAGAGGTGAGGGAGTTAAATTTTTCTTAACAAAAAATCTGTACAAAAGATGTGGCCATTTTATCATGGTTATGTCTTCAGGAGTTAACTATAGAGACTTTTTAAAACAAAGTTTTCATGTAAACTGTTCCTGTTGATGTCCATTCCAAACTAAGCCATAGTATAATTGAAAAAGTACACTAAATGTAAGATAAAACAAATAAATAATGGTAACTGAGGAAAAAATCTATTTTAAAATTTATGCTATGTAATCTCAATGTTTGTTTCCACAAGAAAATATTGAAGATATATGAACCACAACTATATATATATATATATAAAACATATAAATATATACTTAGAAATTAGGTTAGAATATCATGGTTTAAATGCATACTTTTACATTCAGTACTCTCAAATCATTTTCTTTCATTTCGCCTGCTAATTTTTTTCATAACTTTATGACTTTTATATTTGATCAATTTTTTTCCTTATTTGTCCTATCTCTGCCTATGAATATACTTCACTGATACTTCTCTTTCAATGTCTGATTGCACTTTTTCAAATATTTTTGTTTGGAGAAACTACAAATACCAAGATATATGAAATAATGTGTACAAATAGCCAAAGAAAATATATGAAAACAAATATTAACATTATAATATGTCATGAGTAAAATAAAGCAAGAAGCACTATGACAATTTCTGTGTAATTTAATTTTTAATATGTTTTAACTGTTTTTTACATACTTTTAACTTTTACTTTAAGTTCGGAGTACAAGTGTAGGTTTGTTGCATAGGTAAACTTGTGTCATGGGGGTTTGTTGTATAGGTTATTTCATCACCCAGGTATCAAGCCTAGTACCCATTACTTATTTCTCCTGATCCTCTCCCTCTTCCTACCCTCTGCCGTCCAAAAGGCCCAAGTGTTTTATTTCACTCTTCACATTTTATATTAATGGATCCAAAAAATTCTGATAGGTAGACTAAAATATATAATACATTAAGGTTTACTATGATTTAGGTACACTCATTTATTTCCATATTAAATTAATAAAATGTCTATTCTCTAGAAAGTTAATGTAGAACAAATTAATGTCTACTAGTATTATTGTATAAATACGTTTATTTTGAATTAAATACATGGAGTATAATTCTATGATACAATAGCCTACAATAGTGACAGGGTGTGTACACAAGAAATCATTGAGGTGTTTCCTAATAAATATACGTGAGGCACAGAGAGAAAAAAGAACAAGACATGTTTAGGATTCTGCATCATTTGCTATTATTCATTGATTACTGATCTGATAATAATCCATTCTAAACAGAGTTTAAAATGTCACTTGATAAATTTAGCAGCTGTGAATTCATCCAAGATGCTTCTTCAGATTTTAGGATCTAAAGATATAAGTACTACTATTCTGGAGCCAAAAATAGGCACCTGAAAAGGTTCCACAGGTTAAAAATATTGTTAATTTAAAAATACATGGAGAAAGTAAGGATACAAAAGAGAGAAGGAAAGATAAAGGAAAATTGCATGACCAAGAACACTGCGGGCCTGGAAAATCTCCAAAATAATACTTGAGAAATGTATGACAAGTGCACACACTGGACAGATTTGGGTCATACAGATGAGCCTTAAAAGACATGTGGCAAAAGCACATTAGAAAAATATTGCAGACTTTCCAGTATGTTTTTGCCTAAAAACTCGAGGAAACAATGTTGCTGAGGTTAACAAAACTCTAAATCAGAAGAAGTAACATTTTTTTAAAAAGAGAGAGAAAAAAAACAGAAAAAGGTATCTTTATTTATGTCTAAAAATCAAGAGACTTGTTGATGTGAATGACCAGACTGATTTCACTGCAAAAGTAATTTTAAGTAGAAGCATCTTGAAGATGTACAGAGAAAACTGACATTTTACTGTCCACCCGCAAGATTTTAAGACATGAAGTTGTTCCTTTGTATACCATGATATAAAGTCATCCCTAGATATGGGGGACTGCTTCCTCAAGTACCAAAATCTTGTATGCTCAAGTTTTAAGATGATACAGTATTTGCATATAACTTATGGACTTCCTCATACTTTAAATCATCTCTAGATTACTTATAATACTTAGTGCAATGTAAATACTATGTGAATAGTTGTCATACTATATTGCTTTTAAATTTGCATTCTTTATTGTTTTATTGGGGTTTTTTCCCAAAATATTTTCAATTCATGGTTGATTAAATCTGTGAGGATTCAGAACCTACAGGTATGGGGAGCTGAAGTTATTATTCTGTTATATTTTCTCTTCGTTTACTTGTTTTCATTTTAAAAACCTTAGATTTAGAGATTATGTGGATTTTAAGTATCAATATTAATTTAATTAAACTCTGGAATTATTTTTTTGAGTTAAGGGTTATTCATTTGTTCTTTGTTTAAAGATTATAGCAATCAAAAGATGAACGTATGGCATCAGTTGATTATTATCAAGTCTCGGTCTCCTGTCAATAAGACTTCTAATATCTGTGAAATTTAGTAAATTATGTATTTTTATCAGTAATAATCTTAAAAGTGGAAGATAAAATTTCCTTTTCTAGGAATGAAATTAAGAGTTTTTCAAAGGTAAGTGTAAAAATAATT
This sequence comes from Mandrillus leucophaeus, assembly GCF_000951045.1. Taxonomy (NCBI): domain Eukaryota; kingdom Metazoa; phylum Chordata; class Mammalia; order Primates; family Cercopithecidae; genus Mandrillus; species Mandrillus leucophaeus. The sequence goes on from NW_012105298.1 coordinate 1,437,982, forward strand.
TCATTATGACAAATCATGTGACAATATTCTCTGCAGCCTCTTATGAGAGAGCTGAACATTTAAATAATTAATATTTACTCATTTGCATCCTTTGTACTCACAAATGTGTGAATAGATATTTGGTAAAAAAAAAAAAAAATTACAGGAAACAGTTGATTAAGTTGTGGTATGTACAGATCTGTACTCTTTTTGGTCTCATTGAAACCATAAATAGGTTGTTTTTATATAACTTTTCTGTTTTATATTCTTAATTTCCTCTGATACCCTCTGCTGTCTTCTTACTCTCTCTCAGAACTCAGATCTCTTATATCTTCCTATACATATTCTGGGTATGTACGTAGGGTGAGATAGGACAGAAACTTGTATGCTAACAAATGTGTAAATAGGCATTTGGTAAAGATAATTATAGGAAATAGTGATTATGTACATGATATGTATATGTTTGTAATCCCCAGATTCCTTCTTTTTCCCCTGTGGATATTTCTCCCTCTTCAATGTAGTGGGGGTCAAACTTGTTAAGACCTGAGAAGATCACAGCCCTCAGCTGTTTGACTTCAGGGTAGTAAATTATTTGTTGTTTTATTCATTTCAAGCTCCAGAGAAAACAGGAGCAAAGATCAAACACAGGCTTTCCAAATAAAAATATAATGAACTACGAGTAAGCCACTGGACAAAATATGAATATTTCAAACAACAAACTTACAAATATGCCAACATTCCAGTTAAGCCTCACATCACAGAAAAGCAGTATATCATTCTTTACATATTATTTGTAAAGATTCTCAATATTTTAAATTCAGATTAAAATGTAAACTGATTCATAATTGATTCTACTTAATTATCCTTAAGTTTTCAAAAAAACTTAAAGTTTTTTTATTATAATAAAACAAAATTTCCTAAAGTTTTCAGAGAAATCAATATAGCCGGCATCTGGCATGAGTTAGTTTCATCAACAAAATATTATTTCACCTGAGAACCTTTGGTCTCATTGGCTAATGAAGGAAACACATAAATTTACTAGGCAATATTAACTTTATTTTAGTACCAAAATCTCAAAAGAGTTTATTATTAGATGCTTGTAATGATACTTTTGCCATAAAGAAAGACTTTCAAAGAAATATTTACATATTATCTTTATATAAAGATTGAGAAGCTAGTATTAAATCTCAACTTAGTAAAAGCATTTCTGCAGGATTCTGTTTTCTATCCTATAACTACACAGGGTTTGGTTTCTGAGAAGCTGGAGTAACAGACAGTTAAGGTGTCCCCTACATATTGATAAATATCAGATTTTCAAGCAATCCTTTCCCCAGTTCTGTATCACAGTCAAATCATGGTTGAATTATTTGACAGATGCTTGAAGTGCTGATAGAGTGCTGAATAGCAATTCATATGCTTAAGATACCAAGCGTTCAGGTAGTAGAAATGATATCACTTGTGAAAATTTAGGGTCTGATTTGTACGCGTCAATCAGGTGGAGAGCCAGGTCACTCCCTCAAAGTGGTGTGATGTAGGGTAGACATCAGTAACTGGGTACGTTTTTTGCTTTGGAAGAAGCACTGGGTAATTTGGTTATGTGTTCTATGAAGACTCAGAATCCTGTCAAGAGGAAGAAGTAAGGTCCTAAACAGTTTTAAGGACAAATATTTCAATAAGAAGCCCAAATAAAAGGGCAGCTTTTTAAAAAGTTTTATTTTATTTTTAATTGATAAAGAATAGTTACACATGTTTATTGGGTGCAATGTGATGCTTTCATACATGAAAACATTGTGGAATGATCAAATCAGAAAAAATGGCTCTGATATTGAATAGAACTGTATCCTTAAGGATCCGACAGGATGTCAAGGTTAAAAGCATTCCTAGAAGTATCCAAATCCACATGCTTATCTTTTGAGATTACTTATCATTATCCTTGCAACGATGTAAGAATCCTGCCCCAAATAGCAATTCAACAAACATATGAAACTTTTATCCCAAGGCTAAATGGCTTTATAGTTGTTACCAGTTTGTGCCCCTTCTGAAATGCCAGGGAACAAAAATTTTCACGGTCCATGGCTACCATCATTTGGTTGCTTATTCATTTATTTCTCTGCTCATTCACGTGTTTTGTTTACTCATTAAAGTGAACTTTTTTCCAGACATGCAACACCCCCTACACTACTCGCTCAATGCAGGGGAGACAAAAATAGAGGATGCAAGTTGCTATGTCCAGCACATGCCTCTAGATAAAGCATCCTCAATTGCAGCTGCGTGGCCTTTTACAAGTCCTGCCTATGCTTTCCCC
>NW_012105298.1:1441005-1443599 GCF_000951045.1 Mandrillus leucophaeus
GGGGGGCGCAGGGAGTTGGGGGATGAATTGGTGTTGGAACTTGTCTTGGAAAAAGTTGTTAATTTAGTTTGGGGCATATTGTGCTAGAAGTGACAGGAAGAGATACAGATAGAAATACCTGGTTGGTAATAAGAAAAAGTGCTTCTTGTAGCTTAAATTTCTCATTTGTCTCTTCAGAGTCTTGAGACTAATTGGCATAGATTTTGAGAATTGAGGCTCTTTGAATGGATGAGATCTGCAAAGGTAATACCTGGAGAAATCACAGGGGCTAGAGTTTCAAGAATCCAGATTTAAAAAGGAAAGTGAGACAAGGGAGTAAATTGAAAAAGAGGTGTTAGAGAGTTTAAGTAGAGAGCATGTATATTTCACTACATTTTTTCTTCAAACTGTGATTATCAGATACAGTCTAAGCATGTTATTACCATATTTCCTTAATTATAAGAATTAAAATTGTACTTAACATGTTTTATTTGGATTATATTTATAGCAGATATAGATATTTAATATAGAGATTTCTTTCCCATTCTTGATAAGATTTTACTAAATAGATGTTGTTTCTTTTATTTGATAGTTTCTTAGAATTTAAAAATGCATATTACCAGAACTCATAGACTTTCACTTATGATTTATACATATTTTATTACTGTAAAGGAGAGATTATTTGTTATCCTTCATGTTAACTCAGTTTATGTAGAGTGGGAGGAGGTAATATATTTAGGAATTTAAGATCCATTAGGAACCTGTTCAGAGCTCCAATAGTGGTGCCTACGCATGGATACTGAGAGCCAGAGGAGAAAGCTTCTTTTTCTAAAGCCCCAATTTCCTGCTCCGCAAATATCTAGGAGCTTTAAAAAACATGACATGCAGATATCTGCTACATGTATTGTTAATACTGCCTACATGTATAATATGAACAAGTGATGAGGAGTAATAATTATAATGAAGCAGTTTTAAACAGGTTCAGGAAGAATTAGCCATAAGGAAGATACTGCTGAGATGCTTATGAAGGCTATGGAGTTGTCCCTTGTGATGTGCTTTGTCAGGAAGAACTAATTATCTGTGGATGATAAGAGAAAATATGGGGAAAAACAGCAGCCATTTCCCATAGCGGGAGTATCCATTTAAAACCCAATAACTCCCTGAACCATGAGATAATTGAAACAGTACCAAAGCTGGCATGAATAACAAGGCATGTACTGTCTTTCCTGGAAGGTGGTGGGGGCTGACAATGAAAGTAAGTCCAAATGCACCTTAGAAAAATTAAATTTTATTTCAACTGATTGACATTATTCAATTAGAATAAGAAAGGAATTATATAATGCACCCACACTAAGGATTTCTAGCCAGAAAAATTAACTTAGTTTGCTGAAGTTGGCAGATGGCATAATCTGATATGTTCCTAATCTTTGTATTTTGCAGTTTTAACATGAAACAGACTTGAAAGATTTTTTTTTAGTATATCTTTGCTTACATATTCAGCAATTAAAATTAAAATTTAAGGGTCTTAATGAAATTTGTTTCAAATTAAAAGAAATGTTATTAACAGAACTTAAATATTCTAACAAAAAGAAAGTTATTATTTCTCCTGAATTCAGTTAATAGTAACAAAGAATGATATACAAATTTGTTTGCTGCCATTTCCCTCTCACACTATTCTGCCCCAACACCCAGCATCCCAATTTTCCAGGGCCAGGGCATCATCTAAAGAACTCATCAAAGACCGAATCTCTTCTATGGGTCTTTTCTTTTATGCTTAGACTGTGACTTTCATTATCCTGCTGCTAAAACTGCTGCCTCTGGTCAACAGAAAGGTGTAAAAGTCAGAAGGCAAAGGAAGCCAGGAAAGTGACCATTTAAAAAAAAATTGTTTAATTATTAATTTTAGTGGACACATTGTAGGTGAATATATTTCTGGGGTCCATGAGATGTTTTGATACAGGCATGCATTGCATAATGATCATGTCATGGAGAAAGGCATATTCATCCCCTTAAGCATTTGTGCTTTATGTTACAAACAGCCTAATTATATACTTTTAATTATTTTTAAATGTACCATTAAATTATTATTGACTATAATCACCCTATTGTGCTATCAATAGTAGGTCTTATTCATTCTTTGTAACTATTTTTTGTACCCACTAACCATCCTCACCTCCTCCCAACACCCCCTACTCTTTCCAGCCTCTGGTAAAATAAGGATTTTGTTAGCAAATAAGGGGAGAATAGGTATTGTTAATGCAACTAGCAGTGTTTGCCAGATATATTACTTTTATCAGATAAATTACTTATCTGATACTCAGAGAAGTAATAGAACAGGGATTCCATGTCTCTTAGAATATTTAATCATATCCATGATGAATAGCACAGGGACTCCGAGAGTAGCCCTTAATATTTATGTATTCAATAAAGAAATCATCTGAATGTTGCAGATAATTTGTGGAAAAGAATACAAAACATTCAGTAAAACTGCTAAATTTTTCTAAGATGAAATTTAAAAGTTGAATAAATGGTCAATAAAAGAGGATATTTGTTTGAACTTTATCAATTTATTTTCTCTGTGTTATATTTCCCATTCTAAGAATAATCAGGAGACA
>NW_012105298.1:1443649-1444357 GCF_000951045.1 Mandrillus leucophaeus
TCTTATCTTCTACATTATGGCTATAGCCAATCTAGAACTTGTAGGATAATTTGGAGTTTTGAAAGGGAGGAGAAAGTATAGAGAAATGAGGTGAGGGAAGCTGTGAGAACAGACAACGAAAGAAAGAAGTATCTGTGAAAGATTCCAACGAAAATCTCTATTGCACAATTGGAAAATACTTATCTGGAGCTCAAGAGAGTGATCCAGATTAGGGCTAATAAATATGGATAAAATCAGTTAATATGGTAACAACCATATGTCATAGATACTATTATTATCCTCATTTTACAGATGAGCAAAGTGATATGCAAAGAGGTGATGTAATTTGTCCACAATTACACACCATCTGCAGTGTGATTAGAAGCTCTTAACAAGCTCCCAAGAAACGCCAATATTTAAGATTGCAAAGGAACCGTCAAAATGCAATGGAAACTAGAAGAGTTTTGAGACGGCAAGAGTGGTCAAGAGAGGCAAATGTTGCTGAGAGTTCAAGAGAAAGAAGTGATTTTATGCAGAAATAGATGATACAGAAGAAAAGCATTAGAAAGACTCTAAAAATATCTCATTGGTGAGAACTTTGCAATCAGAACACCCATACCGCAGAGAATGTTGTTACTGCTATCTGTCCTTAAGGGAAAAACATCACCGGTGTTACGGCAATGTCACTAGAGAGGTGTAAAGGTGAGAACTGAAATGACTTTGGGAAAA
>NW_012105298.1:1448752-1455472 GCF_000951045.1 Mandrillus leucophaeus
CTGCTACATGTATTGTTAATACTGCCTACATGTATAATATGAACAAGTGATGAGGAGTAATAATTATAATGAAGCAGTTTTAAACAGGTTCAGGAAGAATTAGCCATAAGGAAGATACTGCTGAGATGCTTATGAAGGCTATGGAGTTGTCCCTTGTGATGTGCTTTGTCAGGAAGAACTAATTATCTGTGGATGATAAGAGAAAATATGGGGAAAAACAGCAGCCATTTCCCATAGCGGGAGTATCCATTTAAAACCCAATAACTCCCTGAACCATGAGATAATTGAAACAGTACCAAAGCTGGCATGAATAACAAGGCATGTACTGTCTTTCCTGGAAGGTGGTGGGGGCTGACAATGAAAGTAAGTCCAAATGCACCTTAGAAAAATTAAATTTTATTTCAACTGATTGACATTATTCAATTAGAATAAGAAAGGAATTATATAATGCACCCACACTAAGGATTTCTAGCCAGAAAAATTAACTTAGTTTGCTGAAGTTGGCAGATGGCATAATCTGATATGTTCCTAATCTTTGTATTTTGCAGTTTTAACATGAAACAGACTTGAAAGATTTTTTTTTAGTATATCTTTGCTTACATATTCAGCAATTAAAATTAAAATTTAAGGGTCTTAATGAAATTTGTTTCAAATTAAAAGAAATGTTATTAACAGAACTTAAATATTCTAACAAAAAGAAAGTTATTATTTCTCCTGAATTCAGTTAATAGTAACAAAGAATGATATACAAATTTGTTTGCTGCCATTTCCCTCTCACACTATTCTGCCCCAACACCCAGCATCCCAATTTTCCAGGGCCAGGGCATCATCTAAAGAACTCATCAAAGACCGAATCTCTTCTATGGGTCTTTTCTTTTATGCTTAGACTGTGACTTTCATTATCCTGCTGCTAAAACTGCTGCCTCTGGTCAACAGAAAGGTGTAAAAGTCAGAAGGCAAAGGAAGCCAGGAAAGTGACCATTTAAAAAAAAATTGTTTAATTATTAATTTTAGTGGACACATTGTAGGTGAATATATTTCTGGGGTCCATGAGATGTTTTGATACAGGCATGCATTGCATAATGATCATGTCATGGAGAAAGGCATATTCATCCCCTTAAGCATTTGTGCTTTATGTTACAAACAGCCTAATTATATACTTTTAATTATTTTTAAATGTACCATTAAATTATTATTGACTATAATCACCCTATTGTGCTATCAATAGTAGGTCTTATTCATTCTTTGTAACTATTTTTTGTACCCACTAACCATCCTCACCTCCTCCCAACACCCCCTACTCTTTCCAGCCTCTGGTAAAATAAGGATTTTGTTAGCAAATAAGGGGAGAATAGGTATTGTTAATGCAACTAGCAGTGTTTGCCAGATATATTACTTTTATCAGATAAATTACTTATCTGATACTCAGAGAAGTAATAGAACAGGGATTCCATGTCTCTTAGAATATTTAATCATATCCATGATGAATAGCACAGGGACTCCGAGAGTAGCCCTTAATATTTATGTATTCAATAAAGAAATCATCTGAATGTTGCAGATAATTTGTGGAAAAGAATACAAAACATTCAGTAAAACTGCTAAATTTTTCTAAGATGAAATTTAAAAGTTGAATAAATGGTCAATAAAAGAGGATATTTGTTTGAACTTTATCAATTTATTTTCTCTGTGTTATATTTCCCATTCTAAGAATAATCAGGAGACAAGGCGCTGTGGATCATGCCTGTAATCTCAGCACTTTGGGAGGCCAAGGCAGGTATATTGCTTGAGGTCAGGAATTCAAGACCAGCCTGACCAACATGGTGAAAACCTGTCTCTACTAAAAATACAAAACTAATTAGGCGGGCGTGGTGGTGGGCACCTGTAATCCCAGCTACTCAGGAGGCTGAGGCAGGAGAATTGCTTGCACCCAGGAGGCAGAGGTTCTAGTAAGCCGAGACTGTGCCATTGCACTCCAGCCTGGGTAACAGAGCAAGACTCCATATCAAAAATAAATAAATAAAAATAATCAGAAGTTAATTGTAAATAGAAGCAATGTGGTACACTGCATTGTTTATAAAAATGAAAGATGACTGAAAATTTCTGTTATGATTGTTAAAAACATATGTTTTTTGGGTTTTTTACTGTAAATTCTAAATAATGATGAGATAGGAGTGAGTTTTTATTTTTTTAATCTTTTTTGTTTTGTTTTGTTTTTTAACTGCAGTGGTGTGCTCATGGCTCACTCACTGAGGTCTCGAACTCCTTGGCTCAAGTGGTGCTCCCTACTCCCATCTCAGTCTCCCAAGTAGCTAGAACTACAGGCATGCACCACTACACCTGGCTAATTTTTATTTTTATTTTTATTTTTTTATAGAGACAGGGTCTTACTATATTGTCAGGCTGGACTTGAACTCCTCAACTCAAGTGATCCTGCTTCAGTCTCCCAAAGGGCTAAGATTACAGCCACGAGCCACCATGCCCAGTCCCTTTTTTTTTCCCAACCTTTTTAAAATGCTCGTTTCTTTGTTCTCATTGAATTCCTAAAGAGGGATGTAAGTTATGATAAATTGCATTGCTATTCATGTGTTCCTTTTTTTTCTACTGTCTCCGCATCTCTTCAGAGAGGAAGAATTTTTTTTTTTTTTTGAGTTTATAATGATGTTGATAGCCAGTTTAAATGCAACTGTCAGGGAGCAATATAAAATCAACTTAAAATCAGTAGGTTTTATGAATCACTTCTTAAAATGGAGATTTTTAAAAGAATGTACATGTATGGAAAGATTGAACTTAGAATATTTGCAAACAGTAATGATATCAACATATTAAGAAGGTGTAGTAGAGTATAAAACTGTGAATGCTAACATAATTAGAATATAACTGTTCACATAATTTTTGAAACAGTGTATCTGTTGTTAAATGTGATGCTCACTTATCAAAAGAGAAAAATATTTTCAACTCTTGTCAGCAGAAACTGCCAGCATATTTAAGGTAAAACACATGATCCAAAAAGGAAATCACCAAAAAACAATCCCAAAAAAGACATGAACAGACATTTCTCAAAAGAAGACATACAAGTGTCCAATAAACATATGATAAAATGTTCATAATCACTAATTATCAGAGAGATGCAAATCAAAACTGAAAGATTCTCCCCAGGGCTTGAAAGCTTAAGGGAATGAGTAACTCCTCCTCCCTCCTCAGGCCCAGTCCCAAGGTGCAAGGCCACTTGCTCCAGCAGCATGCGCCAGCAAGATAGCACAAACAGGAAGAGAGCTGGCCGGAAGACACATACCCCCTGAAGACCTAGAGGGAGGCCGTCCGGGTAGGTAGCACTCACATCAGACTGGGACACTTCCTGTTTACAGAGGACTATAAAACTCCCGCCGGTCCGCACTTGGGGCTGACACCATTTTAAAGGCCTCAGCCCATGTGAACCCAGGCGCTCATTAAAACAGCCTGTTCTCCATACCACTTTGTGTTTGTTGGCACACTCTCGGAGTTCGAACCTATACAAGAGCCTTGGAAAAACCACAATGAAATACCATCTCACACCAGTCAGAATGGCTATTAGTAAAAAGCCAAAAGACAACAGATGTTGGCAAGGGAAATGCATATTCACTACTGGTGGAAATGCAAATTAGTTCAGCCCCTGTGGAAACCAGTTTGGAGATTTCTCAAGGAACTAAAAATAGAATTACCATTCAACTCAGTAATTGAACTACTGGGTATATACCCAAAGGAAAATAAATTATTCTACCAAAAAGACATTGCACTAGTATGCTTATTGCAGCACTATTCACAATAGCAAAGACAAGAAATCAATCCAGGTGCCCATCAGTGGTGGACTGGATAAAGAAAATGTGGTGATACACACCATGGAATACCACACAGCCATAAAAAACAATGAAATCATGTCCTCTGCAACAACATGGATGCAGCTGGAGGCCACTGGCGTAAGTGAATTAATGCAGAAACAGAAAAACAAATACTGCATTTTTTCACTTATAAGTGGGAGCTAAACATTGGGCACATATAGACACAAAGATGGGAACAATTAACACTGGGGATCCTAAAAGGAGGAAGGAAAAAAGAGTTGAAAAACTATCGGGTACTATGTTTACCATTTGGGTGACGAGATCATCAGAAGCTCCAAACCCCAGTATCACATAATATCCATGTAACAAACCTGCATTTGTACCTCTGAAAATAAAATAAAATAAAAAATGTTGGTAAAACCTAGGGTATTATTACACGGACACAATTTTTAAAAATATACTCACATTGGACCATTGGACCCATTAGGAACATCACAAAATGAAAAATTATCTAACAAATAATTGCAAAGAAACATTTTTACATTCCTCTAAATGAGAGTTATTGTAAAGTAGTAACTATATTTTGGCTTTTAGCAATTTATAATACACAGCAGCTGTAACTAATTTTATACACACACACACACACACACACACACACACACACAATAGGGTGAGGAAATCCTATACACATATAAAGAAGAACACCTTGGTAGAAGAATGTAAATTGCTCTCCTTACATATAAAAGAGAATCCTCTAACTGACGTGAACTGAAAAATACAATGAATCAAGTAGTTTCCCAGAAAGTTGGTGTAGCAGGAAAAAGATCTTTTCTGTGGGGTTACAAGAGAGTTTAAAGTACAGAAAGAAAATCCCTGCAGGAGGGGAAGAAAAGTTACTGAAATAAGATTAATTTTTTAAAATTAATTTCTTGTTTCATTAAAAAAAGTAAGTGTTGTAGGGATGGATCCATTGTGGTTTTGAAAAAGGATTAGTTAACATGATCTTTCAATGATGTAGTTTAGTGAATTTTATATTTAGAAGTTATATTATATAGGGGAATGTATCTGCTTTTTAAGTGGCAGAATTCTTAGAGAAGGGAACTCTGAGGAACTGCCTGATGGACATTTGGCAATTTGGGAGGTGAAATTAACTGAAGCCTGGGCTAAGACATCACAAATGCAGCAGTATAGTATTTTAACAAAATGGTCTGGCTTGAGAGTCTGCACTCAACACAGGTTATTTTCCTTTTTCTCTTTCATTGTCTTAAGAAGCTTTATTTATTGTTTATAACCCAAAATGTAGTTGTTTATTAAAGAGCCAAATTCAATTAAAATCACATTATAAAACTTTCCTGTGACCATTAGGAAAGATTTTCTTCTTATGCTGAATCTATTACACTTACAATCTGGCTTATTTTCACAATATTACCTTACAAATTCATAAACCATAGTTATATGAATAAATTCCTATTGCTCTTTACTTTGAAGCATATCTCATGGAGTTCCCTATGGAAGATGGAGCTTAATTATAAATCGATACTTATAAACTCAAGCACCTGGCCTCATGACTTTTTATTTGGGCCTCATATTTGAAAACAGCATTATCTCTGTTCATGTTGTCTAGACATTTTGGTGGGTCTGTTGTCTGTTACAGTTAGTATCCACATAGGCCTCTGGTATCAAGGTTTCAGCTACTCTTGGCGTTATTTTGATCTCTTGAAATTGTCACGTGGGCATGGAAAGTGAATTCCATGAGTGCCACATGACCTGTGTTTATGTCCAAACTTACTCTTGAAATTAAAAATCAATTCATGATTTTTTTTTTTGAAACAGGGTCTCTCTCTGTTGCCCAGGTTGGAGGGCAGTGGCGCGATCTCAGCTCACTGCAACCGCCACGTCCCAGGTTCAGCGATTCTTCTACCTCAGCCTCCCAAGTAGCTGGGATTACAGGCACACGCCACGATGCCCGGCTAATTTCTGCATTTTTAGTAAAGACGGGTTTCACCTTGTTGGTCAGGCTGATCTCAAACTCCTGACCTCAAACTCCTGACCTCAAGTGATTCGCCCACCTCGACCTCTCAAAGTTCTGGGATTACAGGCGTAAGCCACTGCACCCAACCAATTCGTATATTTTCATATGATGCCAAAAGAGGAAATCACAGACTTTTAGTGTACCACACATTTGGGTGATCTACTGTATTGTTATGCTTGATTTGTGATAATGTAACACATTTATTTAACAATATTTGAAAATATGCATCTGTGGTGGTGTCTGTGTCTTTCTTGCTGTGTATGTGTGTGTGAGAGAGGGACAGAGAAAGAGAGAGAGAGAGGGAGAGACAGACTCGTATTTCTAACTAGATTCTAGTCATTGAGAGCAGATGAGCACTGTATAATTTGCACCCTACACAATAATAACAGTTGATAGAGTAAAAAAATAAACATAGTATACTGCTCAACAATAAGCTGAGTAGTGGGATCTGGAATCAAATATGGGATACTGGAGTTAATCCATAGCACTATTATTTCTTTATTCTTTAAACCTCTGGCATATACACACATGCACATTTTAGTTACATTTAGTTACGTAAGGCATAATTCATGCTTATTAATAAAAAAGCAAACTTGGGTTACACACATGAATGGCCATCTCTAGACCGGATGGCCTCCAGCATTGGATTTCTGCTCAATTCCTTAATTGAGCAACAAATGCTTGTTGAATAAATATTTGTGATACGCAAATGATGCTTCAGAAAAAGATGTATGGGATCCATCATGTTGAGTTGGCCTGATGTTGGTGAAAACAGTTCAGAGTCATAAAGACATCAGTGGCAGCTCTATTTTGTTGGTACATAGAGTAGCAATCCTCATTATTTTTGTTTTCCGTTAGAGAGGGCTGTTCAAA
>NW_012105298.1:1455522-1458247 GCF_000951045.1 Mandrillus leucophaeus
TTATTTTCACAATATTACCTTACAAATTCATAAACCATAGTTATATGAATAAATTCCTATTGCTCTTTACTTTGAAGCATATCTCATGGAGTTCCCTATGGAAGATGGAGCTTAATTATAAATCGATACTTATAAACTCAAGCACCTGGCCTCATGACTTTTTATTTGGGCCTCATATTTGAAAACAGCATTATCTCTGTTCATGTTGTCTAGACATTTTGGTGGGTCTGTTGTCTGTTACAGTTAGTATCCACATAGGCCTCTGGTATCAAGGTTTCAGCTACTCTTGGCGTTATTTTGATCTCTTGAAATTGTCACGTGGGCATGGAAAGTGAATTCCATGAGTGCCACATGACCTGTGTTTATGTCCAAACTTACTCTTGAAATTAAAAATCAATTCATGATTTTTTTTTTTGAAACAGGGTCTCTCTCTGTTGCCCAGGTTGGAGGGCAGTGGCGCGATCTCAGCTCACTGCAACCGCCACGTCCCAGGTTCAGCGATTCTTCTACCTCAGCCTCCCAAGTAGCTGGGATTACAGGCACACGCCACGATGCCCGGCTAATTTCTGCATTTTTAGTAAAGACGGGTTTCACCTTGTTGGTCAGGCTGATCTCAAACTCCTGACCTCAAACTCCTGACCTCAAGTGATTCGCCCACCTCGACCTCTCAAAGTGCTGGGATTACAGGCGTAAGCCACTGCACCCAACCAATTCGTATATTTTCATATGATGCCAAAAGAGGAAATCACAGACTTTTAGTGTACCACACATTTGGGTGATCTACTGTATTGTTATGCTTGATTTGTGATAATGTAACACATTTGTTTAACAATATTTGAAAATATGCATCTGTGGTGGTGTCTGTCTCTTTCTTGCTGTGTATGTGTGTGTGAGAGAGGGACAGAGAAAGAGAGAGAGAGAGGGAGAGACAGACTCGTATTTCTAACTAGATTCTAGTCATTGAGAGCAGATGAGCACTGTATAATTTGCACCCTACACAATAATAACAGTTGATAGAGTAAAAAAATAAACATAGTATACTGCTCAACAATAAGCTGAGTAGTGGGATCTGGAATCAAATATGGGATACTGGAGTTAATCCATAGCACTATTATTTCTTTATTCTTTAAACCTCTGGCATATACACACATGCACATTTTAGTTACATTTAGTTACGTAAGGCATAATTCATGCTTATTAATAAAAAAGCAAACTTGGGTTACACACATGAATGGCCATCTCTAGACCGGATGGCCTCCAGCATTGGATTTCTGCTCAATTCCTTAATTGAGCAACAAATGCTTGTTGAATAAATATTTGTGATACGCAAATGATGCTTCAGAAAAAGATGTATGGGATCCATCATGTTGAGTTGGCCTGATGTTGGTGAAAACAGTTCAGAGTCATAAAGACATCAGTGGCAGCTCTATTTTGTTGGTACATAGAGTAGCAATCCTCATTATTTTTGTTTTCCGTTAGAGAGGGCTGTTCAAACGCATGCAGCACTCCCTAGGGTTACCATGTTGCTAGTTGTAAGTGCATATTGCACTTTATTATTCCTATCAAGAAACATATTGCCACACAAATGAGTCAAACAGACACTGTGTTATGGATATGTTAGAAAATAATTTATTAAACTTGTAAATCACATATATATTTCAATTCTTTATAAGTACTAGTAAATTGTCTGTAACCTCAAAAAGTGTATTATATCAAAGCCTGACTACACAGCAATTAAGAACAGCTGCATAAATAAACAATATTGCATTTTGGTCATTAGGTTTTCCTTAAAGTGCTATTATACTGATTCTATAATCACTCTTCTGTCATGGTAACCATGATGCTTTCCACATTGATGATTACTTTAAAATTCATTTTTCAGTAGTGTTGATAGACCTTGAGAGATCTCTTCTGAAGCCTTTTGTTGCTCCAGAATGTGCTAGAGTGCTAATAAAAATTGAGAATATTGGTGTGGTCAAAATGTTTTATTTATATGCACTTCTATTGTGTGTCAGGCTTTTGCCAAGCACTTGAACAACAATAATGAAAAGAACACAGACTCTTTGGCTTTTATTTTTTTAAAAAAAACTGTCTGATGATATAGATTATATGTACTATGTAGAGGAATGATAGAGTCTGAAGAGTACTTACAACAAATCATTATGACCTCAGGTTAGAGGATGGTTTTGAGGAGGCAAAGTTGTAGACAGTGAAAATTCGAACAGCTCAAGTGACAGCTGGTAAAGACTGGAACTAGGCTGGAGTTAAAAAGTTGTAGAAATAATGGGAGGAAGTTGCTTTGAACATCTCAGGAAGTAGAATGAACAAGGACTTGATTATTGTGTAGGAGGCAGAATGAGAGACATAGAAGAGACTAGAATGACTTTGACGACTGGTGAGTTGACTGGGTGGACAGTAGTGTTATTAATGGAGATTAGGAAAACAAGAGTAGCTGATTTAGTGAGGGAAAGATGGTGGATTCAATTTTGGAATGTCTGGGTTAAGGTACCTGTGGAATTCAATTATTTATGCTCATCAGGTAGTTGGAGTCTTTACTTCAGGGTAAGAGTCAGGATCGAGGAACAGATTTGGGAGTCAGCAGCTTCAGGTGGTAATGTAAGACAAGGAAATAGATAAACTCCTTCAAATAGCATGTAGAATGAACAGCACAGGGATTGTGGATTTTTAGAAAATCAACATTTGAGGGGTGGGCACACCATAACCT